>NW_011896835.1:0-293 GCF_000151845.1 Pteropus vampyrus | reverse complement strand
TATGAGCATTTGCTCCCTTGTTTGTCAGAGTCCCGATATTGTCATAATTTTTTTTTCAGTGACATACAGATGTATTAATCATGGTCCTCCAGAGAAACAGAACTAATATATATAAAGAGATTTGTTGTAAAGAAATCCCCAAATCTGTAGTTGACAAACTAGGGACCCAGGATAACCAATGCTATAAAATTTTTGTCGTAAGACAACAGAGTCAAAACCCAAGAAAAAGCCAAATTTTCAGTTTGCATCCAAAAGCAGGAAAAAAATAATGTCTCACTGAAAGCAGTCAAGGA
>NW_011896834.1:2173-4322 GCF_000151845.1 Pteropus vampyrus | reverse complement strand
AAAAACAATAAATATACAAAATGGTAACACTCCACAGAATGATACTTAAGAGGAGTAGGAAGAATTTTCTAAGTGCAGGGAAGGTTACAAAATTCTAAAGTTTTATCAAAGGTAGGTATGCATTACTATCCCCACTGTTATCATATAATTAAGTACAAGATTACCATAGGAAAGAATTCTGAGGTAAGCAAGCATATATTCCACTTGGCTGACTTTCTCGCTGAGCAAATGTTTCTCTTGGCTTGAACACAGACCTTCATTTATTTTCATTGTGAATAATTTTCCTGGAAGTCACTGTTGCATGAATGGTGCTTCCGTGACTCCTGATCAATCCAGACAGCCAGAAATCATAAGTGGGTAAATGAGCTCAACAAGCAAGTTTCTTTTCCAAGATATTTCTCTGTTAATTTTCTTATTCTGGACTGTAAAATGGTCTTTCTGTGAGGATCCCCAGGGAGTAGTCAGGGAATTAATCCTGATATTCCTTCAGTACTGCATACATTGCTCACATAGCTGTAGTGTAGACCTCCCTAAAATCTGGGGAAGTCCTCTTTCACCCTGAGATCTGATAGCTTGTATTTTCTCTTCACTCTTCCTACCCGATAGCAGAACCTGGAGAGATGCCCAAGAACTTCTAGAGATATGCAGACAATTATTTAAAAAGCACTACAAAACCTTGGGACCAGATGGAGATAGTTGAATAACCAAAAAAAAAAAAAAAAAAATCATTTTATTATGAACATTTTTTGTAAAATATAATTTCCTGTAAAATTATAGGAAGAAAATAAAAATGCTAAAATGTTGACTGCTCATCTGTGGAATATATTATTAGAGGTAAATACTATTTTCCCTTTTTGTAAGCATTGGTAATATTTAAAATCTCCACAGTGATGAAGAATTTGTCTATAACTTAAAAAAAATTAAAAAAAACAACTTTACAGAGGAAGTTATAAACAGTCAGATTGATATAATCCTATGAACTACTGCTTCATTTGGATCATGGAATTCTAGGTCTAAAAGATCATGTCTTAAGAGAGCCTGTCTCAATCTTATTATTTTACAGATGAAGAAAATGAATTCCAAGTGGAAGAGAGGTGAAATAACTTGCTTACTGTCAAATATTCACATTCCTTGAGGTAAATACATATCTTACCTTAAAAATAAGCATCAAGCTTACATATTCCTATACTCTGCTTGAATTCAAGCCCTACTTCCTCTATAAGAGTGAAACACTGACCTGAAAAGTCCACTGATCTAAGAATCAGTTAAATATTTACTAGAATGTCTGACACATAAATTTGGTGCCCAGTCCTGGTGTATAGTTGGTGCTGGACAGATGAATGATAATAAGTGTTCTGACTTTTATGGACCACCGTGAAGCATTGTTACATCTGCACTTGCTGAATTCAGGGCTCCTTATATTACAGCAAACTGGTGGGGTGGGGCATCACTTCAAAAACAAAGGACATTTACTTTCTTTGACTGCTGTCTGGGATAAATGATGTTATCTCAAAAAGGTAAAAGAAAAATTTAAAAATAGAAAATGAAAAGAGGTGCCAGTTATAAGTAAAGGAGACTACTACCAAATTAGTAATTATGTCAAACAAATAAAGCTGCCCAGTGTTATGCTCTAGCCTCACTTGATCCATTTAGAAACATTAAAAAGGAAAAAAGAATAGGCAGAACGTAGACATAATTACGCTGCAGAGACATTTCTAGCTATGAATCTATATCTAATTCTGTTTTTACAAATTATCTAACAGAAATTGTCTCGTTCAGCATATTGGAGAGTGAAAGCACATGCTAATACCAATAAATTGGATTTGTGTTTGGGAAATTTATGTGTGCATATTTAAAAAGAAATATTTGCATACAGCCACAGATGGAAGAATCAAGAGAGCATGACCCTTAGTTGCAAGGATAACAATATATACATTACACTGGGAGATGCAATCTGTGTGTAAAACAATTCAACTGCTAATTATTAGAGTGACACATTCTGGAATGATGTGCCTTTAAATTCAGCAGTAAACATGAAGATGGGACTCTTGCTGTTTGCCAGCACATTTTTTCCCATGTCTGGGTTATTTCCACATGTAGCCTCCTAAGAAATTCAAGGTATATTTTAAAAACTGCTCGTCAACTTTAA
>NW_011896834.1:0-2123 GCF_000151845.1 Pteropus vampyrus | reverse complement strand
CTTGAGGTAAATACATATCTTACCTTAAAAATAAGCATCAAGCTTACATATTCCTATACTCTGCTTGAATTCAAGCCCTACTTCCTCTATAAGAGTGAAACACTGACCTGAAAAGTCCACTGATCTAAGAATCAGTTAAATACTTACTAGAATGTCTGACACATAAATTTGGTGCCCAGTCCTGGTGTATAGTTGGTGCTGGACAGATGAATGATAATAAGTGTTCTGACTTTTATGGACCACCGTGAAGCATTGTTACATCTGCACTTGCTGAATTCAGGGCTCCTTATATTACAGCAAACTGGTGGGGTGGGGCATCACTTCAAAAACAAAGGACATTTACTTTCTTTGACTGCTGTCTGGGATAAATGATGTTATCTCAAAAAGGTAAAAGAAAAATTTAAAAATAGAAAATGAAAAGAGGTGCCAGTTATAAGTAAAGGAGACTACTACCAAATTAGTAATTATGTCAAACAAATAAAGCTGCCCAGTGTTATGCTCTAGCCTCACTTGATCCATTTAGAAACATTAAAAAGGAAAAAAGAATAGGCAGAACGTAGACATAATTACGCTGCAGAGACATTTCTAGCTATGAATCTATATCTAATTCTGTTTTTACAAATTATCTAACAGAAATTGTCTCGTTCAGCATATTGGAGAGTGAAAGCACATGCTAATACCAATAAATTGGATTTGTGTTTGGGAAATTTATGTGTGCATATTTAAAAAGAAATATTTGCATACAGCCACAGATGGAAGAATCAAGAGAGCATGACCCTTAGTTGCAAGGATAACAATATATACATTACACTGGGAGATGCAATCTGTGTGTAAAACAATTCAACTGCTAATTATTAGAGTGACACATTCTGGAATGATGTGCCTTTAAATTCAGCAGTAAACATGAAGATGGGACTCTTGCTGTTTGCCAGCACATTTTTTCCCATGTCTGGGTTATTTCCACATGTAGCCTCCTAAGAAATTCAAGGTATATTTTAAAAACTGCTCGTCAACTTTAAAAGGATAAAATCCATATAAGATATTAATATATATTGTTAAGCACTATATGAACTGAGCTAGCTACATGAATGATAATGGCGAAATGCAAAAATTAAGACTCAGCAGGCTAACTAGGGTTCTGGCTATGTGCTAGTTTCTAGCTACATAACCATAGTTTGTTCATTCATTCATTCATTCATTCACTTATTTACTTCACTGCAATTACACAGTTTTCTAACCTTTACAATGGACATGACAATACTACTTATGTCATAAATATCTAGGGGGATCTACTTAGATAATGTACATAAAAAACTCATTATAGCATCTAGTAAACAGTAAAATCTCTAGGATCATTATCATTTTTAATCCTCTTCTAGAAAGTGGCAATTTAAGATCTGAGGGCTTTCCAAAACTGGGCTTGCATTTGCAAAGTATAGTATTAATTCTTCCTTTGGTAGTGAACACCATGGGTATTTAAAACAGGCATGATGGGATAGATGGTTTGAGGTGAAGCTGATTGTCCAGAATGCTAAATGTTACTAACAACAAAAATAGTGAGCATGAACTAACTGGCCAAGGAGCAGCACAGCCAAAAGTCAATTTGAAAGAGAGACTGAGACTTCTAAAATGCTTCTCAAGAAAAGATCCTAGGAGAGGATTTGTGTCCAGCTTTAAAACCATAGGGTCAGAGAATGTTTATTGTTGTTATTGTTGTTTTCTTCCCTTTCCAGGTCTTTCATTTAACTTTGTCCTTGGCCCAACCCCTACCTATTGAATCCAAGTATGCCCTCAGTGGAATGAAGACTACAGATAAAAAAGGAAGTAGCCATGTTATTTAAAACTCCACAAGATTCTTAGACACAAATAGCACTGCTTCTGTACTTCCTTTACACCACCAGTTACAAAAGGGACAGGGACATTGTTCTGTCTTTTTGACATTGACTCCATGCAACCCTGGAATCTCAAAGGTATCCACATGTTAGTGATCTGGCCATGCCCCAAGGAGGAGGCAGAGAGACTGTGGTACTTGGTGGGCTGGGGGAGACGGGGGTGGGAAAGGCAGTGACAGTGCTCAGTAGAAATTCTAAGAGTGTCAGGCACATAGTAAGTCCTCAAAAAAT
>NW_011896833.1:352-3738 GCF_000151845.1 Pteropus vampyrus | reverse complement strand
AGAGAATCCTCATTTACCCTCAGAGCAAATGTCACTTCCTTCCCAAAGCTCCTCTGAATCCCAGACAGAGGTAGAGGTTCCTTCTTCTGTAGGTCGACATGAGAACAAGCCCCCATTCTAGACACCTTCCATAGTAGCCTATCCAGGTGTCTCCTCCATCATACAGTGGGCTGCTTGTGCCCAGGCCCTGTGCCTTACAGAACTTTGTCTTCAAAGCTTCGCATCTGTCAGATGCTGATGAGAGAGACAGAGGCGGAGAAGAAGGAAGGGAGGGAGGGAGGAAATCTGTCCTTGTTCTGGAGTGAGACAAATGAGTTCTGTTTCCATCTCCGCAACTTCATGTGAAACCTCCATCAAACTCTTGGACTTCTCTGAGGCTTAGCTTCCCCATCTCGAAAAGCGAAGCATGCTACTTGTCTTTCAGGATTGTTTTGGGGATCAAATAAGATCAATACCTGAAAATGAAAATAGATGAGATTGAGGTAATTACGAAACAGCTTCTAGTTAAGAAATAATGTACACCGCCCCCCCCCCCCGCATTGTTTCCTGGGCTTTAATCCCAAAGTGTTGATTGTGGCAGGACACGTCTTCAGAGAGGAGTTGCCACTGATGTGTGTTTGGCATCTGTCAGCTTATTTTCTCTGTGCGCGTGGCTGGTCCCCCAGGGTGTCCTGTCATTGGGCTGCCACTTTTTACTATTCCCACTCAGTTCCCACTGTCTCTCATGACCGTTGTGGGTTCCCACCAAAGCCCCAGAACTTCGGTCTCTCCTCCTGGCCGTCCTCCACTGAGCTTCCCAAGTGGTCGTCTCAGAATCCAGTGTCACTCTCGTTCTGAAAAATGTCACCCTCGTGAGTTCCCCAATGTCTCGGGACAAAACCCAAGCTCGCTGGCACAGCCCACCTTGTGGTGGACCTGGCTCCTGGGAAGTGTGACTCTCCAGCTTTCTCTGCTGTCACTCCCACCGCAGTCCTGGGCTCCCTAAAATCACCACTGTGTTTCCTGTCTCCTTGCCCCACTTAGCATGGTCTGTGGCTTTCGTTGGCCCAGCATCTTCTCTGCCCCGTTTTGCTCATCCATCCACCAGGAAAAGTCACTTTCCTCTCCCTTCAGAGCTCTCATCCTCTTGGGAAACTTACGATCTCCTCGGAGACGAATTCACTGCTGAGTCTGGTCCTGTGACATCTGCTTCTCGCTCTTAGTTCTGTTCTCTTTGCATGGACTCGTTTACTGGGGTGTCTGCCACCCCCCGTGGCCCACGCAGTCCTCGGGGATAAGGCCTGGGCTTATTCTTGGTTGAATGAGTGGGTGAGTGACATGTCGAGTGGATGACTAAATGAAGGAACCTTGATTGCATCCATCCTTTCCAAAGACCATCGAGGCATCTGCTCCCCCAGAAGGATCGTCGACTGACGTGAATCAGGGCTGCTAACCCTTTTCTTTCCCCTACAGATTAGTGTAGTCTAGCTCTTGTAGCCTGAAGTAGAAGCTTTTTTTGTCTACACTTCCTTTCCGCTATGAGCCTCCCGCCCCTTCACTACTTGACCCCATGCTTTTTGAGAGCAGAGACCAGGCTCCTCAGCCGCGCGCCCCATCCCCGTGTCCACGTGGGGCTAGAGCCAGAGCGTTGTTCCCCGCAGACCAGGCGTCTTCCCTTCTTAGCATCTTCAGGGAGCAACAGGGTGGACCAGCGGGAGCCCCGAGGGTGAAACGTGCCCTTGGCCTGCACGGGAACTGCCACCTGTCCCTCTTTCTTCATCACAGGCCATAAGATGACCCCGTGAATATTCAGACACCTCAGGCTCCCTTGGCCCACGCTGCCTGCGCAGAGCGGGGGGCCCAGTCAGCGCCGCCGTCCACCTTCCTGCCCTTCTAGCCTCTTTCTTTTTCTTCTCTCTCTCATTTTGAAAATGCAGCCGCCGCGATAAATTAAACCTTCATGGCTCCATTTCCTCTTTCCGGTCACGGAGCCCTGACACATTTCCTCGAGGAAACACTTTCAAAATCATAATCGAAACACAATAATTCATAATAGAAACGGGAGGAGGAGAGTAATAGATTTAGCTCTCCTTTCTGGTGGCAGACATGTTAATTACATTTTCTGTTTCCTCCCATTACCGCGGAGCATGTCTCCACCAGGCCAGGCCAGGCCAGCCTACCCCTCTCTCTCTCCCGGGCCGAACCGACCCTCGCTTTCGCTCAGCAGCCCGAAGGCAAACTCGAGCGCACAGAGCTGACTGCGTCACTCGTGGTTTGAATTCAGAAACACTCTACCCCTCACAAGTCCGGTTTCCTTGGCGGGAATCGTCAGGTCCAGGTGACAAGGCCGGTTCCCTGCCTCGTTCTGGCATCACTGGCTCCTCCTGATTGCCCTGTGCCTGGGAAGGCAGAGATGGTGGCTGTCACTATGCTCCTGTGGCCCCCCCCCCCCGAGTTTAACTCTGCCGTTAATGACACTTATGCCACCACCTGACAGACAGACGCCTGTTCACTTTCTGGCCCCTTAGGCCTTGCCCCAGGCCCCTCTCAACAATGCATTTTATTTAGATAACATCAGTACTGAACGCTAGAGAGTCTTAGTCCTTTTTTGACAAATAAAAAAGCAGAGGCTCGCAGAGGAAATAATTTACCTAAAGTCACCCAGTTAGAACCAGGTTCTCTAGCTCCTAAGCCAACACCTTTTCCTTTTTAAGACACTGTTTTGAGGTCTCTAGGCCTTTGCTGGAGAGAAACTGAGACAGAGAAGAGAAAAATGCCTGAAGAAAAGATAAACCACTCTAATGTGTCAGTTCACTCCATTCTGTCACTGGGATCATAGTGAAGGAGTGTCCCTCCCAGTGCCGGCCGCGCAGCGGTCCCACGCCACTTGCCCTCTGACACTCACCCTTCACGGTGCACTTGACTTTCTGAGATGTCTTTCCTGACGGGGCCCCGAAGCGAGGCCCAGTTAATGGCTTCCTCCTCTCGGTTCCCCGTACAGGTAGAATGCGATTTGCGCTGTAGCTTTTAAGGTTAATTCAGGGTGGGAGGGGGACCCCAGTGTTACACTCGGTGAGTGCCGTCCAGGTGCGTGTGAGTTGGGAAGTGAACATCTGCATCTGTCTCCACGGGTCTGAGCTCCGAGAGCCTCTAGAGCTCCTCACTGCTGAGTCCCTCCAAGCCCGTTTTGTCATACGCATAGGCCCTGGGCCCAGTGTAACTACTCACCTGGGGCCCAGTCAAAGAAAGGATGACCTAGGGTCATTTCGTGTCTATGTGATTTTTGTTTCACATGCATAGTTTTAGAATATTGTCTTCATGTATCATGGGGTCCCACTATGTGTGTGCCACACATGTGCGTGTAACAGTGCAGTAGATATGTATGTGTTTTTTATTAACATTAAAAG
>NW_011896833.1:0-302 GCF_000151845.1 Pteropus vampyrus | reverse complement strand
GGGAAGTGAACATCTGCATCTGTCTCCACGGGTCTGAGCTCCGAGAGCCTCTAGAGCTCCTCACTGCTGAGTCCCTCCAAGCCCGTTTTGTCATATGCATAGGCCCTGGGCCCAGTGTAACTACTCACCTGGGGCCCAGTCAAAGAAAGGATAACCTAGGGTCATTTCGTGTCTATGTGATTTTTGTTTCACATGCATAGTTTTAGAATATCGTCTTCATGTATCATGGGGTCCCACTATGTGTGTGCCACACATGTGCGTGTAACAGTGCAGTAGATATGTATGTGTTTTTTATTAACATT
>NW_011896832.1:2501-5126 GCF_000151845.1 Pteropus vampyrus | reverse complement strand
CCGCCCCCGGGCAACCCTCCCTTCCTGCCCCACTCAGGCCTCCTGCACCCATGTTCTCGTGTCCTCCTCCTCGTGGAGCTGAGGGCTCTGGTGACACCGTGAAGGCGGAGAGCAGGAAAAGGGCACGCCTGGGGGTCAAAGTGCAAAGTCTCTTCTGCATCTTTTAGTAGCAATACACTGGTTTTGACAACCTGCTCCCTTTCTTTCTGGAATTCTAGATGCTTTCTTCCTCAGAGCCTCTAAGCCCTCAGTTCCTAGTCTCCCCATCCCCTGCTCCTCCTGTGATCTTTAGAAGCCCAGGGGAAGCTCAGTCTGGTGGTCAGACCCTCATGGAAACCAGTGCAATAAAGCAGAGGTTGCATGCCAGCCGCCTGTGGGCCGAACATGGCTTTTTTTTTTTTTTTTTTCTTTTGCTAAAATGATATTCTAACTTGTTTCGGTTACCGACATTTTTAAATTTAGAGAGTTCACATTTAAAAAAAAATTAATTTCCTGCTTCTCTTGAAAAAAGACCTGGAGTTCGGGCAACCCTGGGCCCCCAGTCCTGCCGGGACCCGTGGGGGCGGGGCGGGGCGGGGCGGGGCGGGGAGGAGGCTGCCCCCTTTCCACGCAGATTCTCCGGGTTCCCCCGCCAGGCCTTGTGTTCACTGTGTTCCCTGCCTGGGCGCGGGAGGATTTGGGATGTATAACTGCACATGTCTAGTCTCCTATTCTAGCGGATCTATACCTGTATGTACCTACACAGCAGGTATAAAGTAAGTATATTCCTCCTGCCACAGGGACACAAAGGAGATGCGATTTCTCCCTCTCCTTTAATTCCCCATGCTCCGCGTTCCTTAGTCTTCCCAATTTACCTCCTTTTCCCTCTGCATCCCTCTCTCATGCCTATATGGTTGGCTTGTGAGGGTCTATTTCTGCCCGGCCCCAACCTCCCCACCCCCTGCCTGGTTTCTTGGAGACAGAGCATCGCGGAGCTTCGGAGGCAGGTCTGAGTTTGAGTCCACGCTACTTTCTGTCCTCACCACATTCCTGAGCCTCTTTTACATAGAAGATAGGAACAATATAATACCTAGTTTACAGGATTGCCAAGGGGATTAAATGAGCTGTTGAGCACAGACATTTGTTCACCAAGTGGAGAAAGGCAGCCTGAAAGAGCAGAAATAAAGGAGTAGCTGAATGTATTTCCAAGGACCCCTTGCTTGGGGGGACACAGGTAAGTGCCGGGAGCGATGGGAGCAGGGAAGAAGGCCCTAGATCACGGAGGGAACTGAAACACAGCAGGTGAGTGTTGCAGTTGAGTGTGATGGATGGTACCTGGCCTCCAGGTAAACTCCCAGCCTGGATCCATGACACATCCTGGAGAGCGAACCAGACAAAAAGAGACTTGCAGTACCCACTGGCTTGGCTGTGCAAAAGCCACATCAGTTACTTTTGTTTTTGTGGCCTGTTTACTATTTATGACTAATTACCACATAGCATAATAGCGGTATGTATGTAATTATGTTACAGATTAATTTTGTTATTAGCTTCATTTAATTATACTGCTGAACTCTGTTTGCCAAGTCTCCACTACCCCCAAATCAAAAACAAACAAAAATTTTTTGCAGGCCCATTGCTCGCCCCTGCCTTTGCAATTGGAGAAGGTAGGTAAGATCTGCCCCAGCCTCCACAGTGAAAGCATGTTCTCTGTACAGAGTCACCTTTGTGGCTGTCGGAAAAATTGTCCTTTACTGAGCCCTCGCTGTACAGGGCTAAGGGTCTCAGATGCACTCCCGAAGCACAGCAGCCCTGCCAATGCCTTTTAAACAGGCATGCTGCATGAGGGCCTTTAAGAGTCTTGGATGGGGTCAGTCCCCTCCTGCTTACCTGGGCTGGAGGAAGGGTCATCTGGCTCTAAAGCTGGGGGATGGCTGCAATGACCTCAGAGTCCTTGCTGGGTGCCTGAGTTCATTCCAAGAGGGTCCATCCTGCTTCCATTGCCCCCGGCCCCCGGACTCGAGCCAGTGGCTCGGCCACTAGCCCACCGGGTCTTCACTCCTGCCTTCCTCGTGTTCTCTGGTTCCTTCTCTGTCTGACTGTACCCTTTTTGTACAGTACGGAGTGCCCCAGAAGTGCTGAGGGACTCTGGTTCCAGCCAGACAGCTAAGTTGAGAGGAGGCGGGAAGCCACAGAGAGAAAGGGCAGGCAAGATGTGCAGCAAAGTGGTGACCCTGACACATCCAGGAGATGGAGAAGATCCCGGCAGGACCCCCGCCAGACCTGAGTGGGGTCCAGCCAACCCTTTCAGCCCATGCCCTCTGTGGAAGTTCTTGCGTTCCCGTAGCCTCGTTCTATCTTGTCGTATTGTCCAGTGGTTTCCTCGGTCTCCTCTCTCCTCCGTGAGGTCACACCCAACCTCTCAGCCTCCTTTGAGGAAGCCCCTTTGGCGCCTGGAGATCTGATGCACTCTCTCCCTCCACCCCTGCCCCAGCCACCGCACACCAAGGCCTTCTCAAGGCTGCACAACTTCCACGACAACAATGAAAGCTGCTAACAGTCAGCAGCCACTGAGCACTGTGGCCACAGTCTAGGCTAACACCGTCGCACCCGGTCTCAATGCTCTTCCCTGCGCTTCCCGGGACCCCC
>NW_011896832.1:0-2146 GCF_000151845.1 Pteropus vampyrus | reverse complement strand
CCTTCCTCCTGCTGGGCTGGCCCTCCTGGGGGGCAACCTTCCCCCAACATCCTTCCCTTTCCCCTTCGACCAGACATTGTTCCAGCTAGAAAATGTGCCCACAAAGCTGACCCATTCCCCCACCTGTTGGCCATCTCACCTGGGGACCCTCACTAATCAACAGAGCTACGTCTATGGGCTAGTGAAAAGCAGACAGAAATACTGCGCTGGACCCTGGCCAGGCAGTCCAACCTCCCTCACTGCAGAAGAGCTGAGGGGCTGGAGGCAGAGGAATGATGGATGCCCCCTGTCCCTGAAAGCTACCTGGTGCAGCCCCAGGCCTCCCGTGGGAACGCCGGAGGCTGTGGTGCCAAGGGCTCTGCAGACCCAGCCTCCGTGTCACACTGTTCTCTTGAGGAAGCCCGCCTCAGTAACTCCTGGATGCTCATCCTCTGCAGTTGCTCTCATGGCTCCGCGTTTCTCTTTGGGAGCCCTGTAACGGCGTCGGTAAATGACTATGCGGTTTGTGGCCAGGTGTGTCCCGCCCTCTAAATGTCAGCCCTGGGAGGGCAGGCACTCCCACCTTATTCTCAGCTGCCCCCCAGTGCTCATACTGTGTTCTGCCTGTGGTAGGCACCCATGGGTAACTCAGGCTGGAAGGCTAGGAGAAGCAAGCCCCGGTAGAAGGAAAGAAATATGGGAAATAGACTTTGCCTTGTGGTCCGTGGGGCCTTTCCCCACCCAGGAATCGCACGGCCCACACGAGAATTTCACAGGGCGTGGAATCCTCCTGCAGTGGGATCGTCTCATCAACCCCTGCCTGGGTCGGGCAGCTTCTCCCTGCACCTAAGCTTTTCTGCTGTTCTTCTCAAAGGTCTCCACAAATGGAAGCTCCTCGCTCTCCTCCCACAGTGCTCGGGACAGGTGCTCGAGGGAAGTTCTTCTCTGGGGCTGACTCCTGTTTCCTTTGCCATTTTTATCCCCCTTTCTCTCTCCTCTTGAACAATATCAGAACAAGACAGGCAGTTAGAGATATCTACGAAAACAGCTTTCAAGTCTTTTTTATTTTACTAAGCAGGAAAATCGATTTCCCCGATAATCAGAATCTGAATTCTATCTAAACTGCAAAGCTGACAAAAGGGGAGCAGCACTTATTGACATGGAGATGGGGACCCTCCCATGACACCCCCAGGAGCTTCCAGGAACCCAATTTGAAAACCAAGGATTAGATCCAAGCCTAGCACTTTGAGGATGAGAAAATCCAGAGAAGAGGAGTGATCTGCCCCAACCAAGACCACAACCCGAACTTTTCCTGTCCTGATGTCCACAGCCAACGTTGTCGGACCTCAGTGAAGATGGCCACGTTTGGGGTGCTCTGCAGTTGTACTTTTTAAAAAGTATGATCCGGTATCATTTGGGAGCTGTGTGTTTTGCATTTTCTCCTTTATATTTGGCACTTTGACATGCCAAAAATCTCAACGAGAAATTGGCAAAGGAAGTTATACAAACACGTTTCACAAATCTCTAAAACTTTGAACAAAAATGGTCATCACATTTTCCCAAACATTTCCGCATAAGGCTGCAGAGTTGGGCCCATCTCTTTTGTGTTATTTACTTATTTATTTCTTTTGGAATGCATTTTGAGTACAAACCATGTGATCATAAGAAAGATCCAATTGGAATAAGAAATGGTGGCATACTTTGTGCTGGGACTCATTCAGCTTCTGAGCACCAGGAACCTGGGGATTTTCTTGGACCAATTTCCTTCTTGGGATTGTTAACATAACCCTCTCATCAGAACATCGAAGATCCTATTAGGGGCCACCGCCAGTGCTCTGAGAGAGAGCATTCCTAAGGACAAGGGAGAAGGTCTGGGCTTCTTGGATTTCCCATGAACCCCACACTCTCTGTTCCATGCCCTCACCCTGCTCCAGGCTCTCAGACCCCAGAGCGGGGGAGTGTGGAATATCTCAGGTGCATGGGGCCAACAGGGCTGGGCTGTAATAGCATTTATGGGCCACCTCTCTTCCATGTGCCCCCAGAGAATAGTCAATACAGTCCTACTGTGGATGTCATTTTTTAAGCTTCAAATATGTTCCAGGCACTGTGTTGTTTTGCCTAATCCTGACAAGAAATGACAAAATTGTTATCTCCATTTTGCAAATGA
>NW_011896831.1:4271-4597 GCF_000151845.1 Pteropus vampyrus | reverse complement strand
GTGTGCCCAGCACCGACAAACGGAACAGCCTGGCCCACCTTCACAGACTGGACTTTCTCGAATGGAGAGATGCCAATAACAAGTCTATCGAGCAATGGAAAACTCTGGTGGAGGCCCACGGGCCCGAGCAAGTGGCGCCTGACCTGGGATCTGGAAGCACGAATTAGCTGGAGACGGCAGAACCGAGAAAGGGAGCGAGTGCGCTATGCAGAGCCACCGCCCCCTTCCATGAAATGGCTGGAGGCCACCTTGAGTTCTGAAATGGGAAGGGGCAGGAGGAAGCACCTGGGTGGGGGGTGGCCCTTTAGGCCCTAGGACAAACAGCA
>NW_011896831.1:0-2166 GCF_000151845.1 Pteropus vampyrus | reverse complement strand
CGTGGGTGCTCACGACATAGGGCCCAACTGCAGGTCCAGACAGTGCAGCCTGATGCCCACTGTCCCCTTTCCTTGAGAGCAATACTGACGAGACTCTTCAGCTACTCTGCTTGTAAAACGGAGAAGCTCGAGTCAGGTTACTTTGAGTCGATAACCCCCTTTTTTAGAGGCGCCATAACCCAGGCTCCCGGACACGCAGGAACAGCCGGGGAGAGGCCGTGGGAAAGGGTCCTGGGGAAACCCTGCTTGCCAGTGGGACCCACTCGTGGAGGCTGACAGCCCAGGCCCCGCGCCCCACTCCGCACAGGCGCTGTGGGTCTGGGGGAAGTGTGCCAGGCCAGGTAAGACTACCTGGAAGTGGAGGCGGTCTTCCAGGGAGCCGTTGGGCAGGAAGCCATAGACGAGGCAGTAGCAGCCACTCTGAGCGCAGTAGCCAGCAAAGTCCACGATATTTGGGTGACGAAACCTGCTTGGAAAAATGGGGCCTGAGCGCTCTGGCCCCCAGCCTCCACTGCTCTTCCCATCTGACTGGCTCGGGGACGAGCAGTCCCTGCCGGACCCTCGGCTAGGCTGGGCCTGGCGGGCTTCGGGGGTCCACGGGAGCCAGGTCCCACGGTGTGCGGTCCTGGCGGGATGCACCGGCTCACCGTGACAGCTGCTCCACTTCGGTCAGGAAGCTCTGCTTCACCGTAGTCCACTCCAGGTCTGCCTCCTGCAGCCCCCAGGGAAAATGGAGAGGGGCAGCATGAGACTCTTGCAGCCAAAGCTTGATGGCCACTCCCAGTGCCTAGAACAATCAAGGGGCTGGGGACCTTGCGCTGGGGAATCGGAAGGCTGAAGGAGCTGTGTGGGAAGCAGGAGGACAGGCCAGAGCAGTGAGGATGCGCGGCCGGCCTTCCAGGGCCCTGGCGGGGACGCTACACCTACCTCCTTCAGCTTCTTCACAGCATACACCGTGTTCCTCAGCACAGCCCGGTACACGCACCCAAAGCCGCCCTCGCCGATCTTCAGCTCCTCTGAGAAGTTGTGGGTGCCCTGGGAAATCTCATGGAGGGGCCAGCAGAATGGAGTGGGGTGGGTCCCTTGCAGGAGGGATACTGGGTTCCCCGTGCTCCGCTGTGGAAAGAGACCCTGATGAGGTGAGGACCTGTCTCCTCCCCTCTGTCCTGGCCACAAGCTCCCTCCCACCCCAGCAGCCTCCCAGCTGGCTGGCTGGGGCTCCCCGATGTACCAAAGACTGAGCTGGCTGGGGCTCCCCGATGTACCAAAGACTGGGTTTCTTGTCACTTCCCTGGGACCTTCCCTGGGGGGGCAGGACCCACCTACCGTGGTAGAAGAAGGAGCTAGAGATGGTGGTGGTGGCTGGAGTGCCGCAGGGCTTGGGACAGGATTGAGCTCAGGCCGGGAATGGCTCTGGGAGCCTGGAAAAGCTACATAGAGACAGTAGTAAGAGGTAGGCAGAGACTGGCGGCAGGGTCTACAGTCGTGAAGAAGGTCAAGGTGGCCCCTTCCTCAGGTCCATCAAGCCCAACCCTAGGGCCATCTTACCTGGGGAGAGGAAGGTGGAGGCTGATGACTGCAATTTCCGGGGGCTGGGAGTCTCACCCTCAGAGGGTGCAGCGATGCTGCTGGTGGGCCTCGGGACGGTGGTGCTGGGGGCTGGCAGTGGGGCGGGAGGGTGCCCTGGGGCGTCAAGGAAGGAAAGGATGATTAGGCCCAGGAAGGGGGAGGAGCCCCGTGGGAGGCCCCCAGCCTGTGGGTCCCGGGTCCCGGGGTGGCACGCTCACAGGCCGTGATGATGTCCCGAGCGCGGAGCAGCTGCAGGTGCGTGAGGATGCGCACAAGGTCGGCCACGCGGGCGTTGCGGTTGATCCAGGGCCACAGGACGCTGGCCGTGCGCTGCCCCGAGCGCTCGCACAGCCTCAGCTCGGTCTGGTCGCGTACGATTAGGGCGGCTGCGGGGTGGGGGGTGTCAGGCCTGGGCGTCGGGACCCGCACGCCCCCCGCCCCGCCGGCCCGCCGCCACCCACCGAACTGGCACCAGTCGCCGGGCTCCAGGGCGTCCATCACTTTGTAGAAGCGGCACATGACCCAGGGCGGCACCTCATACAAGAAGTGCTGTGCGCCGGGGGCCGCGGGGTCCTCCGAGCCCGGCCCCCCGGCCAT
>NW_011896830.1:3493-5970 GCF_000151845.1 Pteropus vampyrus | reverse complement strand
GCGAGTGACACTCCCTGCCTTCTGCGTCCACCCTTTCTCCTCCTTTCTCTCTCGGGCTCCCGTCCAGGTCACGGTCGCTCGCTGGGCTTCTGCGCCACCCGCGTGTCGCCGCCTGCATGGCAGCCGGGCTCAGATTCCTCGGAGGCCGCCTTAGTTTCTCTTCCTCCTGCTCTTTCCTCTGGAAGTGCGTGTCTTTCTCTGTCCTGGAGGCCAGCGCGTTGTGGCGGGTGGCCAGGCGCGTCTGTCCCCAGGGCCGGCTCTGTCCTGGAGGCCAGCGGTGGTGGGCGGGTGGCTGGTGTGTCTGTCCCCAGGGCCGGCTCTGTCCTGGAGGCCAGCGGTGGTGGGCGGGTGGCTGGCGCTGCCGTCTCTGCATCTGCAGCATCATCCGTCGCGAGCCCGTGCCTATGGCAGGTTTTTTTTGGGAGGGGGGCGGTTAAACCAACTCCTGGCATTTGAGGTTGCTGGCGTGGAGTCTCCAATAATAATGAAGTTGCAGAAGACACGAGGGTTTTAGGCGCACGACAATCTGCGGTGAGTTCGATCCCGGTTCGGGATGCTTCCGCAGGCCGTAATCTGTTCGGCCCGTTTCATTCCGGATGTTCCCTGCTTTGCTGGGTTTAGTCACTTAAAGACCAAGTTCATCAGTTTCTTGGCAGAAAATGCTGCCGTGTGCATCGACCTTGGCCAAATTGGGTGTTTTTGTTTATTTCTCCCCTCCTCTGTTCTGTGATCGAGGCGCTGGGAGCAGTGTGTCTACCCCACCCACGAGGTGAGAGCCCCCTGGTATGGGGTCAGGAAAATCTGGCTTCCGTCGCCTTGCCTGCCCTGGCCCGGTCCATCCAACACCAGCTGCGATGGACCGAAGAAGGTGGTAGCCACTTCTATGGACCCGGCCAGGGCGTTCGACACTGGGAATAGGGTTAGCGCCCAGGAGGCCGGGCCCAGGCCGGCTGTGAGGGTCGAATGCCACAGCAGGTCACCGCGTGGCACTGAGCTGGGGAAGCTCCATGTGGCCTCCTCTCCCACGGCCTCCTGAGCAGCGGAGGGGGAGGCGCCTGCCACCCCGCGGAGCCGCAGACTCGCACTGGCTCCTGTCTGCCAGAGCCGTGGGAGCAGGCGGGAGCGGGCGGGGAGCAGGGGACCTCGCAGCACCAGGGAGCTGCCTGGCAGCCGTCGGAGCCGCGATGGAAGGGCGCAGTGCTGGCGGCCGGGCCGATGGTCTGGGTTTTTTGCACCTGTGGCTCGTTTTCGGGGGCTGGGTCTGCGAGGCCCTGGCCGAGCCCCCGTGTTTGGCAGACGCGTTTCACCGACTCTCTTCCGTGTCATCAGCGCTTGGATGGCGTGAGGCGTCGCTGCCCTGGCGACGGCCTCGCCCAGCCCCGGCCCCGGCGTTCGGCCCCGCCTGCGGTCACCCTCCTCTCCACGTCTTGGTCCCTGCGTTTCAGACCGAACGTAAAGTCGCCTGTTCTTCACTGCGGCTTGGGCCGATTTTGTGACCGCCAGTCTCGTGGACACACAGCATGACCCCTCTGCATGCGATTCCTTCACACGCCTGCACTTTCTCACTCTGCCATAAAACCGAAGAACATTCACGAATCAAAAGAAATATCGCAGAAGGACTCTGCATAATCCCCTCGTCGATTCGAGGCCACTCTTACACCCTTCCTTACGCTCGAAATCAAGTCGACATGAAAAGGCTCCCTGAGGGGCCGTCGCCCCATGGATTAGAGCCAATCGCTTTAAAATAAGAAACAGAAGTGACAAGATCAGAAACACATTCCATACACACTTATAATTTTAAAAACAATTCGAGAGATTTAAATGAAGTTATCGGAGCAGAATTTAGTGCGTTGTTGTTGTTGGGTTTTTTCCAGCTGCAGATTCACTGTGGAATTCGGTTCCTCCCACATAGGACTTGGGTCTGAGTGATGAACACATTAAAAAAAACACACAAAAAACAGTACATTTAAAAGTAATTTTAGAATAATGACCTTTGGAAAAAAGAAGTTAGTGTCCTGCCATAATGTGGTGGCCATCAAGGTCAAGACTGTCAAATGATGGCATTTTGAAAGTTCCCGGCCAGTTTGCGGATTAGGGTTCCAGACGGCGACAGCGTCCCTGCCTATTATGGAAAAGCTCTGGGACCCCCTTCCAGGATGTGTGGGCACCCTTCACGCAGTGTGACTCACGCAAGACTTGCCCTCACGCCTTCGCCCCAGAGAGCAGTCACGGTAAGGAGTCTGGTGCGCCTGGCTTTGGAGGGACTGTGACATGCTCCGCAGGGAAACAGCCGTCGAAAGCTGACACACAGGGTAGCTGCCGCGTCCCCATCGCCACCACGTCCGGCCTCGCCCGTCAGCCCAGGTTCTCCCACGCCCTGCTGCTCGCAGCGGAGACCACGCGTCCACCAGCAGCTGTCGGTGCTTCTCCCTTAGCTGAGCTTGTCTCGGTGCTTCTCCCTTAGCTGAGCTTGTCTC
>NW_011896830.1:0-2001 GCF_000151845.1 Pteropus vampyrus | reverse complement strand
GTGGCACAGGCAGCAGGCGGCTCGGCATCGCTGACACCCCGTGGCTGAGCCGTGGGGGCTGGGCCGAGGACACCCCGCGACCGTGGAGTCGGGGCAGCTGCCGAGCCCGGCGTCCCCTCTGTGCTCGTGTGTCCACGCGTGTCTGCGGGGCGTGTGACTGGAGACAGGGCGGGCCTGAGGCGCAGGGACACCTGCAGATGTCCCCAGAGCGCGCGGGTCACGCGAGGGATGGGTGCCCCCCAGGCCCTGCCGCCACGTCAGCCCTCTCCCCCAGACCTCTTCCTCATTCTCCTATGTAACCCCGAATTTAACAAAAAACGATAAAAGCTTTCATTGCCAAAGCAAAGCTGGAAAATTAGAGACGAATCTCTCCAGGGCTCTGTCCCTCTCTGTCCCTCTCTGTCCCTGTCCCCCCGTCTCTCTCTGTTGTCTTAGTTTCCATGTCTCTGTCTCTCTCTGCCTCCCCCCCTCTGGCCCCGGGCCTGTCACTCTGTCCCGTGAGCACGCGGTCACTCCTGGCCCTCCGCTCCCTGGGCCCCCGGCCATGGCTGCTTCGTCTGACACCAGGAGGCCAGGCCGCCTGTCCCCCAGGGAGGATGCGAGGCCCGGGGTGGACTGGGGCTCCGGGAGCCGAATGTCTGAGAGGAACACGTGACTTCACCCAGAACTTGACTCCGAGCCAGACTCTAACCGGCCTTTATTTTTAAATTTGTATTTTTCACCTTTCTTCTGCAAACACTCTCTGGGTTTCCGTTTCGCTGACAGTTTGGCCCCCTGTGGGTCTGCAGAGGTGACAGCCCAGCTCTTAGGGCCAGATGTCCCTCGCGGCCCGCCGGGAATTCCCGCGGGAGGGCGTGGCCGGAGGCCAGTTCCAGTGTCCATCGGCTGCCCGAGGGCCGGGTGCAGTACCCTAATGCCCGCCCTGGGGAAAGAGGGGGCTTTGCTAGAGAAAGGGGAGCAGCCCCAGTGAAGTGCGTGAGCAGAATCGTGTCTGGAGCTGCTCTTAGTGGCGAGGGGACTTCACGTGAGGGACCCCCGTGTACTGGGTGTGGGCTGGGAGTGTCCTGTGCAGAGAGCCACCTGGCCGAGCGAGGAGGCCCCCTGAGGGGCCAGCAGGGACAGAGGTTGGGGGGACATGGAGGGCCATGGGTGGAGGTGGGCCGGGCCGCCAAGGGGAGCGTCCCAGGTGTCAAGCAGGGGACCGGTGGGCTCCTGGGGCAGCGTGGCGCTGATGGGCCCTCGGTCAGGCCTCACCCTGGCCATGTTTCTGGCGGGGACACCCTGTGCTGCTGTCCGTGGACCCCGGCGTGGGCGGCCGGCTGTGGCTCCTTTAAACGGTGGGAAGAGAAATGAGAACCTCGTGGCAGACCCGCAACCCACATGGGCCAGTGTGTCTCCGTGAGCAGAACCAGAGGTGACGAGCTCACGTGGGCCAGCGGGGAGGCGCAGCTTGGCCCCCGGGCTGGTCAGGTCACGGGAGGCTGGCCTCTCTGTCGTCCGCTCGCCTGGAGGTAGTCAGGTCACCCCCTCTCCCTCCCTCCTCCACGTACGCTTCCCGGGGGCTCCTCGATGCCCACGCGCCTGACAGGGGTTCCACAACAGAACCCGGCTAAAACACGCACAGAAGTGGACAGACGTCGTCGGTCCTGGGGGGCGGGGGCTCTGGCTGGCTGGGGTCATGGCCGGGCCCGGGGGAGCAGGTCAGTGAGGGGTCGCAAACACTGTGAGGAGAGAGAGTTTTACACCCAAAGCCCAGGCGAACGTGGCCCAAATGGGCCACTGGGCAGGACGTTGCTGGCTGGCATCACGGTCACCGTGGCGTGAAGGTGGCGTTCTGTCCGCCAACACAGTGTTCCTAAAAAGACGCATGAGGCTTTCCCGGCGGCCTGTCTGGGGGTGCAGGACCCCCAGTGTGGAGGGTGGCGGGGCCGCACTGAGGGATCAGCCCCCGCCTGCTTTTGGGGTGTCGGAACGTGGGGGCTGATTTCTGAGCACTGCTCA
>NW_011896829.1:4480-7411 GCF_000151845.1 Pteropus vampyrus | reverse complement strand
TAGGCAACCGGTCCCACCACACAAGCTAGAAATATAGTATCGCTTTTCCTGGGACCAAGCTATTAACAGTTGTTTGGGGAGAGGCAACAGGCAGTAGAACAGATATTGTTACAAAGAGGAAGAACCGTTGGATGTGCCTCCTTCTACGACATAGTTACAGCAAATACAATTTTTATCGATCGATTTTTTTCTTCCCACATTGTTTATGGTCTAATTTAGAAGCAATTCATCTTTATTTTAGATTCATCTTCAGTGAGCAGTGCTGTCTAATCTTCTATTTATCTTAGCTATGAATTTCTCTGCCTTCTTTGGAACCAGCCCCTCACTCGAATAACCATCAGCAACAAATATCTATTGAAGGATTTCCGCTTAACGACAACAGTCCTTTGTAATTGGAATAGCCATTGCTTGAATTAATTTTAAAGTTTCATGTCTATTGGGCTTTCTTAAAGCAAAGCCCATGTGTGGTCTCATTACCTGGAAATTAGGGATAATAACATTCATTTTTACTAACTCTGCCAAATTCACTGATCTGGAAACATCCTTGGCCCTCCTGTCACCCAGAGAGACACTCTCGTCTGTATTGTTTCTTAAGGCACAGGCTTCTTTTCACTTTGATGGCCTGCTTATTACACTGGTTGATATACTTCTCTTGGGTTTTTTAAGAAATTAAAAGGAATTGTGACTTTTCCGTGGATTTGCTAAGGGAAAAGAAGTTGATTAGATAACCTATTGTGATCTCTAGATATGAAAATAGTTTACAGATTGTCTAGGAAAAGGACAGTGTAAAGGAGTAAGAGTTATCTCTTGAGACCTTATAACCGGTGAAGAAGGCAGGAGTCCATGCGAGATTCACCTTGCGAAGAT
Organism: Pteropus vampyrus; assembly: GCF_000151845.1. Lineage (NCBI taxonomy): Eukaryota > Metazoa > Chordata > Mammalia > Chiroptera > Pteropodidae > Pteropus > Pteropus vampyrus. Next base: position 6,544 of record NW_011896829.1, on the reverse strand, counting down.
CATCCACGAAAGGCTAAGACCAGAAAGTCATTAGTTGCTAAATTTCTAATAAACAGCCTGAGTCAAGATTTAGCTATGACACACTAAGAACGATGGCTGCTCAGCATCCCCTCTGTCCTTGTTACACCTTGGTGGGTAACGTGTAAAGATGATCCGGGTCCCTCCGGCCAAGGATGTGGCAGGAATTCCCACTAGTCATAACTGTGTTCCTGGCACTCCGACATCTCAGAAGGATAAAGGGATGTTTCCACCTAAAAAAGACATGCACCTTTGTTAAAAAATGAGTCTGGATGAGATGAACACCACGACTGTTTGTACTTTCTGGTTATAAACTGAGTGGTTTTTTTTCTTCCAAATCTTAGTTTCTGGTCAGAATATAAAATAAATTTCAAAATATATAAGGCTTCTGATGATGGCATGGAATAAGCCAGTAATAACAGAGCCAATGTGTCGTTTTCTGTGATACGGAATATTAATATGAAAATGTGCCCTATAGAATCCATTTCTCTCTTTTTTTAAACTGTGATTGTCAATCATTTATTTATTTATAAATAATGCTAAATAATTTTACATTAAATCTCTCCAGTTAATTCTACTTCCAATGTATCGGTAGGAAAATATTTCTAAGCAGCTTTGTGGTTCAGACTACATTTGTTCAAAGCCTAATGAAAAAAATAACCCTGTGTAAGCTTCTGAGAAAGTAAATCAGATATTAGGTTTTCCTTAAACAAACAAACAGAAACCTAGAAAGATAGCCTTTTAGAAAGCAAGTCTTTTTCAAAACATAGGGAAGATTAGCCTTTGTCCAAAGCATGGCTAGAAATGGCTGGAATTAACTGGTTTCTGAGCAGAGACTTGTCTCCCTGAGATATTGCCCTGCTGGACTCATGTCACTGCGAGGAGCTTTAGTTACTTCAGGGAAGAAGCTAAACACGAAGAGGTCTGTTGCCTCCTTAAAGGGCCAAGGAGCCTGTCGGTAGCTGAGCCTCTGTGTGCCTAGAATAAAATCTAGCGCCTCCTGGACCGGCCTGGCTGGGCGTTAAGATGCTGCTCCTGAGTCTTTGGAGACAATTTTCTCCATTTCGGAATTCTGGAAGGACTTCATTAAAGAACCCAGACGGGTGAGAACGAAGGAAGAGGGGCCAGGAAATCTATTTCGATTTTAAACTTTCGAGGGACTAGAAGAGGAAGTTGCTTTGTTTATAAAACGAAGGGGATCATGTAGGCTTAGCTTAATTGTTTCTTCGAGCACTAACTCAGTATCTTTCTTATATTCGTTCGAAGTCACTGGTGCTGACCCTTCAGGTCGGGGATCCAGACCGAGGCCCTTCTGCCCACGTGCTGTTTGGGCCGACAGAGTGAGACCGAGTTCAGTAAAGCAGAGCAGGAAACTTCATTCTTTGGTCAAAGAGCGTGAGAAAGCCATCATTTTTGAAGCCAGCCGAGTGACTCTCAACTACAAAGCAACTATTACTCCTTTCTGGTGGCAGGTTCCCCGGCCCCGGCCTCCCGCCTCTTTCCCGGAGCGCCCATGGCTGTGCCAAGGTGTCGTCAGCTCTTGCGCTCTCGCCCCCCACCTTTCTGCAGGAAATCTCTTGTCAGGGTCACCAGCGAGCTCCTCATTTCTAAGCACAGTGTTTGATTCTCACGGGTCTCATCTCACTTGGCCTCTTGGCAGCGTCTAAGATGCTCGATCGATCACTTCTATCTTTTAAAATATTTTCTCTGCTTCGAATGTACTGCACTCTTGGTTTTCCCGTCTTCGGGGCACGCTTCAGGCGCCTTCTGCTAGTCCCTCTTCTTGTCCTCTACCTCCTCGTGCTGGGGTACTGCGGGCTCGATGGCTGGAAACTTTCTCTTCATCCACTCCTGGGTGATATTCTCCAATCGTATGATTTAAATGCAATCTGTATGTTGATGACTCTTAAACGTATATCACAAGCCCAGGCTTCGTGTCTTCACTCCATCGGAAGATCCGATGATATATTTACCATCTCCGCTGAGAGGTCAGACTGACACCCCAAACTCAAGATGTCCAGAACTGAATTCCAGATCTTTCCTCCA
>NW_011896829.1:0-1165 GCF_000151845.1 Pteropus vampyrus | reverse complement strand
GCTAATGCTAACCAGAGCTTTGGCCCTCAGGATGCACTCGAGGGGCCAGACCTAGGGACTGGGGTCTTTTCTCCACATGTGCTAACTTGTCCTCCTCCCTCCACTCACTACGTAAGAAAGGCTGTACCTGATAGATTCGATTCGGGTTCAGAAATATTCTTCCTCCCCACCCCCATAACTCCCATGAGAAGAATCTAATTCCCAACTTCAACGATGGTGAACTTGGCTATGCGGGTTGTTTTGGCCATGAAGCCGTAGAGTCTTGAGAAGTGTCTTCTTGCTTGAGTTTATACTCCTGACCCTGTGCCATTCTCATGAGGAGAATATGCCCGAGACAGACCGTTCATCCCAGGAGGAGGGTGCAAGTCACGGGGAGCACAGCTGAGCCACCCACGCCGAGGCCAACCTAGACCAGCAGCCCCCAGCCAACGCCCGGCAGCTGCAGACACACGAGCAAACCCAGCTGAGACGAGCGACTCCGCCCTGCCAACCAGCACCATCGTGAGCCAGATAATGCTCCGTCGTATGTTCCTGAGAGTGTGGAGGCTGTTTTATAGGCGGAAATATTGGGGCCTTAGTGGTCTGAAATAACCAGAGAGCTGAGGCATAAAGGACGGAGAAGATTTCCTGTTTCCCTCCTCGAGAAAACATGGGAAGCCAAAACTCTGATTTGTAAACACTGAAGCGAGTGCTATGTGCCGGGTACCCGGCAGCAGTTCATCTTCTCCTGTACGGGAGAGTCTACTGAAAGCAGAACAGAATTATACCAGAGCCCAGTCACCCCGTCTTAAAGCTATTCCACTCAAAGCGCAGCCCGATCGGTTACACGTGCAGGACTTGTCTGGTTCCTTTCCTGTCACCTCTGGGCGTCTCTCCTCCCTATGGACTCTGGCCATCACTTTGTTTGCCTTAGTTCCCAGGACGAGTCGACCTGAGCATCTTGGAAAAGCCCCATAACGTTGGGCGATGAGGTGGAATTTTATTTGGTGGAAAGCTCATCCCTTCCCCTTTCGATAAAGTGCTCCAAACTCTGCTCCCCATCTCGGCTGCGTTCTTCAGCGGGCAGTCTGGACAAAAACCCCATTGCGTGGCCTTTTGGAGTATGGAGGAAAGGCTGGAAGCCAAGAGACTGGCTTTCCCTTAGCTGCAACTTTCTCGGGATGGA
>NW_011896828.1:2381-3730 GCF_000151845.1 Pteropus vampyrus | reverse complement strand
ACCCCAATTCCTCAACGGAGTGATGGGGGAACCAACAGAACCCTTTGGGCCCTTAGATGAACACCCAGCACTGCCCAGCCCTCAGCGGGGAGGGGGCGGTGCTCCAAGAACCCCACCACTGGCCGAGGCTGACGCTGGGCCAAGCCCCCAGCCCGCCGGTGAGAAGCCACCATGGCGAACGGAGCAACGGCTTGGAAAGGCCGTCCGTGGAGACGGCGGTCAGCGAGCAGACAACCTGGACGCGCAAGTATGTCGGGGGGAAGACACTGTCCAGTGCAGCCTGACCGCCACCGCAACACCTGTCCCTCCTCCCGCCCAAGGAGAGGTCGCAGGGAGGCCGCGCGGTCACCCATCCAGGATGCTCGCGGAAGCCCGAACCCTAATGAGGAAGCAGCTGGACACAGCCTGCGGCAGGGCGATGGGACAGCTGGCCCGACTCTCCAGTGTCCACGCTGGGAAAGACAGGCGGGAGGGGCTGGTCAGAGGGAGGGGGCTGAGCGGCCACGACCACCGGTGTGGCACCGCGGGCGAGATGGTTCTGGGCCGCTGGGCAGGGCGTCATTGGGACAGAAGACAGCACAGAACCGGGGTGCGCGTCCGCCCCCCAGGGGGTGCACGCGGAAGCGCAAGGGCGACCGGTCAGGACGCGGCCACTTCACCAACGCAGCACAGACGCTCTGCGCCTGCGCGTGCGTCTGCGGGTGCGGGGTCAGGTGGGGCTCTGGGCGCGCGTGCGTCTGCGGGGCGCGGGTGGGGGTGCGGGTGCGTCTGCGGGGCGCGGGTGGGGGTGCCGGTGCCGGTGCGCGTGCGTGCTCACACGCGGACTCTCACGCACGGACACGTGCAAGCGAGAAGGGGGCGCCCGGGAAACGTGGGGAAGGTCACGCTGCCGAATCGAGGCGCGGGGCCCTGCTCCCCCTTTCTGAGGGTTTGTGGTGCCCTGACCGGACGTGTGTGGGGAACGTGGAGGGTTGTGCCCCACGTCCTCGGGGACACCTCTCCACCAGCTCTCCAGGCAGGTGACTCCGCGCGGGTGGGAGCTCTCCGGCCCCAAGCCTCCCGCCCCGCGCGACAGCCCTGGGGCGGCAGACCCCCTGGCAGGACCGCAGAGGGGCTGGGAGACCCGAGTCCGTCTCCCAGCGAACCCCGAGGGGCCAGCGCGGAACCAGTGGCTCCTGGCGATGTGACACGTTCACGCGCAAAACCAAAAGCCTAAGTGCTCCCCCAGACTCGGATTTTAGGATCCAGGGGACCGGGCAGAAAGTGTTACGGACTCTAAAAACCCCTTTGAGAACCGAGGGTCCCCCTACTGTCTCTTCTTCTTCAAGATGGTCTGGCTACTCAGGGCG
>NW_011896828.1:0-651 GCF_000151845.1 Pteropus vampyrus | reverse complement strand
TATCTAGGATATATAAAGAACACCCACCACCCAACAACAAAAGACACACAATGCAATTAAAAAGTGGGCAAAGGACTTGAATAGACATTTCCCCAAGGAAGACATACACGTGGCCAACAAGCACATGAAAAGGGCGAAATGTCCTCAGTCACCAGGTAAATGCAAACCAAAGCCACAGTGAGATGCACCTCAGAGCCACGAGGACAGCGAGAATCCAGAAGCCAGATGGCAGCAGTGTTGGGGAGGGACACGCAGACACTGCTGGAGAGGACGTGAACGAGGCGGCCACCGCGGAGAACAGCCTGGCAGGTCCTCAGACTACTCAACAGTCACCCTACGTCCCAGCAATTCCGCTCTAGATGTACACCCACGGGAGACGAAAACGCACCCACGCAGAGGCGCGCACGCATTTTCACAGCAGCGTCATTCACACTACAAAAGGTGGAAACGGTGCACACGTCCGTCGACGGCGGAATAAACAACGTGCTCCGACCTCCCGGTGGCACGTGACTCGGCCATGAAAAGGAAAGGCAGACACCGGCTGCGACACGGCCGGACCTTCCAAACAGCACGCCCAGTGCAGGGAGCCGGACACGAGCGGTCACCCTCTGCGCGGTGCCACCTACGCGAACCCGGAGAAAGCGGGGTGGC
>NW_011896827.1:5915-7882 GCF_000151845.1 Pteropus vampyrus | reverse complement strand
TGCTTAGCAGTTTTAAAAGCAGTATAAACCAGAATGACTAAGTCCCAGCAAAGTTATAAACTGGTACTGTGCCATATGGTATAGATTTACCTGAAACACATGGGAACTATTCCTCTCTTTGAGCTTGGCACTGTATATGCAAGAAATTACTGGACTCTAAGAAGCACATACTTTCAGACACTGTTACAATCAGAGGCCTTTTTTTAAAGTTAGATTTTAACTGGATTTAAAAGAATGAAAGGAATTTCCTGGATTTATCAGGGCAATTTCCCAGCAGATTTTTGCCCCCACTTTTCCTCTTAATACAAGGATCAAAGCCACTTAGCAAATTAGAGTGTATGTTTGCCACTTAAAATGCTATTAAGAACATGTAAATTAGATCTTTAAAAAGCAATACATATCAACAAAAGGCTTAAAGTTCCTGCTCAGAAGAAGTTGTCTCTCAGTTTCCTGAGGTTAGTCGAGATGCATCAAACATCTGAGGGCATATCTAAGTGCAGGGGGGATCTGCTTTCAGACCACACAGTACTGCAGGGCGACAGGGAACACATATCCACATACGACCAAGAAAGAGCCTTTTCTTTGTTTTGTTCTCACATGACAAGTATCACTGTCAAGTTTTCACTACAACTTCATTAAAATACCAAGCCATGCACACACACAGTTTAATGGCACGAGGAAGACGGGGACATATTTTTCAGAACTGCAAAATGGCATCTGCAGAATGTCTCAAAGGAGTGACAAAGGCACTTCTTTAGCCCTAACAAAGAGAACAATGTTTCCACTAAGACACTACAGGATTATTGCATTTCGGGGGGGGGGGGACAGTAAAAATTAACACAAAACAGAACTCAACGTGTAGAATGAATATGTAGGGAAAAATTAAAGAACCATTGAGGACTCAAGATGCACTTACTATGGTACATCAAATTAAAAGTATGCTTAATGTTTTAAAAATTGGGTGATTTCAAATATTAAACTATTTGAAAAGAAAAATTTTTTAAATTATAACTTAAAAATTCAAATTTATTTATCAGTTGAATCAACTAAGATTTTTAGATTCATGAACACTGCATTTCTGTAATTCATGTTGTTTAAAATACAGTTTATAAACAACCTATACAAGCATTATGCTGAGCAATCTACGTGTATCATTTCGTTTTATTTCTCATGGCCACCATGAGAAATGCACTATCTCTGCCTCCATCTTATAGATAAGAAAAGAGGTTTACAGATATAAAATGACTGTATCAGGCAGATATGAGCTTCAACCCCAACTCCTTTACTTATTAGCTATGATAAGACTGACTTTAAGATACTTTTACTTTTAATTTCAAGACTACCAACATGAAATAATGTTCACAAGGATCAAAGACAAACTATTATTAAAAATAGGGCAGGAACTTTCCTAAAATAGTACACTAAAATGTAACTAGAAGCTTAATAAATTGGGGACAAAGGGGAAATTGGTATATTCCCACTTTTAATCAACCAAGTAACACTTTCAGAAGACCGTTAGAAAAATGCCTTTGGAAAAAAAGAAAATAAAAATAGACACAATGCCAAGGGCCAGGATTAATTTCAAAATATAGTAAATATCTGAACATAGTGGATGGAGAAAAATTATAATCAGGATCTTAAGCTGCTTGTTCTTCACTTTTTATCTGAAGGATATGTACTTGGTTATCTACAATGGATTACACCCTAAAAACAAATTTGATTATTTTGTATTGTGAGAAAAAAAAAAACTTCAGTTATAATTACAAACAGCAGATTCTAATTAAAGTAAAATTAGTAAATAAGTTACCAACGGGTAAATTTTTCTCATAACTATTTGTTTCTCATAAATTGTTAGCCCTACTTTAAATTAATCTACCCAACTAATCTTGCTCAACTCCAGTTCTGATCATATCATTCATCCTTTTGGAAAACCTCAAGTACAGAAAGAAAACCCACACTCTTCCACT
>NW_011896827.1:0-2335 GCF_000151845.1 Pteropus vampyrus | reverse complement strand
TACTGAAGATCTTGTGAAAGGATCTTCCCAAGAAAAAGAGAAACTGAGGATTCTCCATCACCTATTTTCTAGATGTTCCTTCCATCTCGCCAAAGTCACTTCAGTTGTTTTAGTTTCTTCTAGATTGACTACAGCCAAACAGAGGTGAGGGTGAGTCTGAGACTGTGTGCCAGTACAATGTTTGAGTCCATGACCACTACCCTCAAAAAGGACATCTAACTACTCGTACACCGAAACAAAACAAAAATGTGCAAATCATGCTGGACTTGCTTTTTCTGCAGAGATATTACGAAGATCAGCGGTGCTAGCATCACTATGAACTCAGAGAGAGATAAGAGGCCATGTTCCCTAATTTGCCCCATATGTGCTCAGAATCTTTTTAACAAGTCATAATAATAACAGCAAGAACCTACAAGATGCTCTGTTAGTAGCATGGAGACAAGCAAAGCGGAGAGGAGAGAGGCAAAAGGCAGGCAGAAAAATGATACGACATCCTTGCCCCCGAGGAGCTGACAATCTAGACTGCTAACACACACACCTCTATGGAAAGTTAACATTCATAAATGCTCGAATTTCAAGACAACAGTATAAGAAATGCCATAAAACTGTGTAATTGCCAGAGGAATTACACAGCTAAGAATTCCTATAGGAATTCAACAAAATATGGCAAATATATTCCAGAGTAGAAGAAATTTGGCATATGAGATAATTAACAGTTTGGCAAAACCACCAAAAAGTTTTCGAAGATTCATTGGTTTGAACATGGCAGAAAAGAAAAACTTCAAACATGTTTATGCTAAATGTAAAACATACATTTTTAACCTCCCTTCAGGTTCACATTAAATAACCCAAAATAGCAGCAATCCAGCCATGTCGTGGTTTTCCAACTTCTCCAAATCACTTGGGGCAAATTAATTTACACAGGTGTGTTTGGGTGGTCTCAATGTTTCACTTTTCATATTCAAAATTATAGTTAGGTGGATTTAACTTGCAGATAATGAGCTCTAACTTATCCTAGAGGATAATACTTTACAAATTCTCCTAATAAAGTAAAATAGGCAGAATGGTATAGTTAAAAATATACTTGAATAGATGAAGCCAGTTCTAATTCCACCTCTGAAATAATAATTTTGAGCAAGTCATTTAACTTCACTTTACTAAATTTCCTCATCAACAAAATAGAAGGGGAATTAGCTCTTAAAATGCCTCAGAGTTCTAAAATTCTACATTTAAAAAAAATTAGCATGGCCAATGACACAAAGCAAATGAAAATAGACATCAAAAGCAAACACAGTGTGAGCCTTACTTCGTGAAATTATTCAAATTTACTGACTTATTCTACAAGCTATAAATGTAGGGTATAAGGATAAAAAATATATAATATTAACAGTAATTATGTCTGAAAGTGGGAATAAGGCTGGCTTTTATTATTTTCTCTCTATTCCGAATTTTATTCAACATAAATTACTAAAAAGATCCAATCCCTTGAATCCAAGCTTGACATGTGGGATTAGAGTTCTTCAGCCTCTACAAACAAAGCTGGAAATCAGAGTTCTCTCAGAAACACTGTGTTCAGTCTTCAGTTATGGGGGTTCTGGGAGGGTGGACCCCTCAACCTTGTTTTTCCACAGCTATTTTTCTCATCTAGTCTAAAACCCCTCCTCCCTCCCCACCCCACCCCACAAAAATCTCTAGGGAGTGACTGAACGCAAGTAACCTAAAACTAGAATTTCTGGAACTGTGTGGTTTTCAAAAAGCACTGTAGTTTCATCTCCTTACTTCTACACACACACCCAGAATTGGATTTCATACTTATTTTCACAACAAAACCTCACAGTAGTAGTTAGTCGTCCTTTAAAAAAAAAAAAAAAAGTAAGCAAAGATAGGGGAAAAAGCATAATTTGGCACCTGCGGAAGTGACATCATTACCAGCCATGGCTCTCAACTGTCTCAAGAATGCAGCTATGGCCAGAATCCCAGAGCCCACCCAATGAATGCTATTTAACACAAAAAACACAGTCCTTTCCGGCCTAGAAAACCTCACAGTCACACTTGACTGTGCTCTATTTAGGAAACATCTATTCCCAACTTTTACGCTTTAAACGGTTTGTAGAGTACAGCATCAAATAAGTCCTTGGAAGGCCAAACTTTAGCTGCTCTAACCTTTATTTAATACCTGGCAGGACTCAGGAGGACTGATTCTGCACACCTGTATGGGCAGTCCCCCACTCATGATAGGTCTGGTTTTGAGTCACTGACTTAGTTGGGGAAGGGGGAAATGGGGAAATGAGATGAGGACAACAAAAGTGAGGTTGGGGATGTGAGCCTCAATCTT
>NW_011896826.1:3439-4040 GCF_000151845.1 Pteropus vampyrus | reverse complement strand
GGTAGATTTTGTACTTGAATCCAGGTCTGTTGATTCTAATCAAGTGCTGGATTAGTAAAAAGAATTACATCCCCCAGCTTTTGTACTTAAAAACAGGAATAATGGATGAGGGGGGTGGGACCGGACTCTGAAAGGATTGGTAAATGCTTGAGGATATTGTCAAGCAAGCAGAACCACAGCTGAAAACACAGGCTAACCTTAGTGTGACTCCTCATCATTCGTTCAATTACACTATAAATAGAGGTGGATGTAATGAGCATTTGTCATATAAAGGGATTTCAATCATTTGATTAATTTTATTCTGTAGTTCAAAACACCTTAGCCTGTTACCCTTGCCTGGATGACATTAGACAGTTAAGAAAAGAACTGTCTTTGGGGGCAACATTTCTTTCCTTTGATCTTGGGCTGGGGCAATAGGAAAGCTTTGGAAACTTTTTTTTTCCTTGGGGCAGACTCTGGGCACAGAACCGCCATTTTCCCCCACTGGAGCTGCTACAGTGATATACAGCTAGTTATGAGATGAGCCCAAGTGACCTGGAATTCGTTCACCAAACTAGTGATTGAACATGACCATGTGCCAGGCACTGTCCTGCATGCTGGG
>NW_011896826.1:0-2764 GCF_000151845.1 Pteropus vampyrus | reverse complement strand
TAAATAGAGGTGGATGTAATGAGCATTTGTCATATAAAGGGATTTCAATCATTTGATTAATTTTATTCTGTAGTTCAAAACACCTTAGCCTGTTATCCTTGCCTGGATGACATTAGACAGTTAAGAAAGGAACTGTCTTTGGGGGCAACATTTCTTTCCTTTGATCTTGGGCTGGGGCAATAGGAAAGCTTTGGAAACTTTTTTTTTTCCTTGGGGCAGACTCTGGGCACAGAACCGCCATTTCCCCCCACTGTAACTGTCACAGTGATATACGGCTAGTTATGAGATGAGCCCAAGTGACCTGGAATTCGTTCACCAAACTAGTGATTGAACATGACCATGTGCCAGGCACTGTCCTGCATGCTGGGGACACGGCAGGGAACAGTCATGCTCCCGAGGCCGATGCCTTGGCACTGAGTTTTCTGTGTCGTGTAAGGCCGTGTAGAGCCAGCCCACTTGCTATGTGGGCTCCTAGCTGCCAGGCTTTGCACAAGGTACCCTACATACTAATAATAAGAGTATCTACTTCATGGTGTTGTGCAGATGAAAGAAGTTGACATGTGACATGTGACATGTGACAGTAAACATGTCAGTAAAAATAAGGCAGTTATTGTTAACTTTAGAATTATGGCTGTTTCCAACGGCCACTTACTACGAGAAGCAGTAGGTATTGTTAAGCCCCAAGATTTGAGAGCCAGGTGACCTGAGTCTGAAGCCCTCCTATTGGAGTTCGGCAAGTTATTTAACTTCTCTGTGTTTCAATTTCCAGCCTGGTAAAGTTGTGAGGATTAAATAAATTATCACAAATAAAATGTTAGGACAATGCTGATAATCCTTACACGAAGTGCTTCCCTAGAGAGAAAGAATAAATTGCAGGTGCCCAAGAGAGAATTTTCTCCTCAGCCTCAAGACAGGCCCTCATCCTGAGTACAACTACAATGTCCCACGTGTGCCTGGGAGGGTTTTCTGAAGCGAGAGGACTACAGATAGGAAGGGTCTTGGGACCCCTGGTGGAAAGCGCAGGGGATTCAGAACATAAATACAGAGTAGTTTCTACTTATGAAAACAAAACCTAGGTTGTCACTTTCTATCTAAAGGGAGATCTAGTCTTGCCAAGTGAGATTTTCCACAGCAGAGAAAAAATATGTTTGGGGAATACAATAGAAGTCCTTTAAATTACCTATAGCTAGACTTGAAATTAGTGGGAACAGGCTGAATAGAGAAGGGCAGCGGGTTCCCACGTGTGGAATATGGCGCCAAGGTGGATGGTAAGATCAGAATGTACAGCCCCACGCTGTGTATTTTGAATTGTACGTCTTCATTCATTTTAACACGTCTCGATGAAATAAAACTAACGGACCAAACTGGTGATTTTATGGAAATGATTGTTTGGAGTTTAGCCAAATTAAAACGGACAGTTTATAGAAAAATTTGAAGCACAGGACCCGTGGAACTTGTCTTAGAGATAAGAAAATTTATAAAGGTGGTTGATACAGATAAGTTATAAAACTTATAAAAGTAGTTGAAAATGACTAAGGTTTAGGAAACATTGGAGTATAATACATGTAAATAAAGGTCAGAACTCATAATTTCCTAGGGTGGACATATCACATCAGAGCTGGGGGATGGTCCACTTTCCTGCTTCGAAGGGTCTTAACTCCAAAAGAACTTTAGGTTGAGTGTGCCTTTACAAATCAAAGAGGAAATTACCTTGCTTGCTTTGCAAACTTGAGGTCTGGTGATAGGCAGCTATTATAAGCATCTCGTCAGTCTTGACACTTACTCTCCTCCTGTTTGAGATGGGGGGGTGGGAGGCACAGCCATAAAAATTTTTGCAAAGCCTTTAGGACTGGGCAATCATCAACCTCACCAGTAAAAACCGCAGTACAGTATCTGAAGTGATATCAATATAGGGTATAACCAGAATAATTGAAATCTTTATAATATTTTATATTTTTGATCATGTTAAATATTGACTTAATATTTGTAAGGAGTGTAGAACAGCGCCTGTTGTGTTACTTTCACGATTCATCAATCATAAGATGCTACTGGTTATAAGAGGCATCATTATTTTTCCGCTTTAAAAAAAAACACTGATAGTTAAGTTGTGTGACACAGCATTGATTATAAGATACATTCTAATTTCAGAATATATTAGAATATGAAAAAATGTATCTTTGAATTGGTATTCATTGATACAGAAGATGATCCTTTTGGAAGAGACATTTCAGACATAGAAAGTAAAAGAAAAGCTGTATTTTTTCCTGCTTGGGTCCCATTGTTATTTAAAGAAGAGTTTGCTCTAGCAGCACGCTGAGATACACAACAAGAATTGGAGGCCTGAGCTGACAAAGAATAACACAAAATAAGGAAAACAGCGTCATATATATTTTATTTTATTTTACTGGATGCTTTCACATCCTTTATCTTACTTGATCTAATTCTTTCAATGAAAATAGCTATATCTGTGTATGCACATTTTATAAACATGCTCAGAAGAGAAATAAAATCATGCATAAAGTACGCTTAGAGATAAACAACCACAACAACTGTATTTTCATACAGAGATATTATTTTACATAAATAGTATCGTGTATTCAACTAAAACCAAATTTGGGCACCTTACCATCTCCTGTTATTTTTTTACAAACATTTTTCCCTTCCCCACGCAATTAGTCAAGCCAATGTTGACAGCCTGGCAGTTACCATCCACCCTTTGCCCCTGCCTCCTTCTCCCCGCCTGCACCACCCCCTCTCCGCCCCC
>NW_011896825.1:2098-4419 GCF_000151845.1 Pteropus vampyrus | reverse complement strand
GATGAATTTATTATATCATTTGCACTGTAGTCTATAAAAGTTTGCTGCTAGATTTTATGCTTTGTGAGAGCAAAATTAAGCATTTCCCCTCCTATACCTCCATAAAATTTTGGAAGACTGAAACTTGAAGAAATTAGACTTGAAATGGGGCCTTCAGTAGTCATCCAGTTCTGGGGCTTTTCTATGTGCAACTTGGGTATTTTGAATGAGGGGCGAAGGGAACGGTGACTGGTATTTCAGGCCCCTTCAGCCATCTTCAATCAGTGCAATGCTACCTTTATCTGCTTTATAAGTTGGTTGTCCCTATAATTTATATAACATCGTGATTCTTCAGAAATTAAAAGGTTGGAATTCAGAAATCTTTTCCTCTTGCTTACTTTTGATATGGGGAGTCTGAGGCCTTAAGGATTTAATCGGCTTGCCTAAGGTCAAACTGAGCTAGAATGAGAACCAAGTCCCCAACTTCTCGGTTCCTTCCATGGCACTCTATTGCTACTTGATCCATTACAGTTGGGTTATGGCAGGAGCATGCTTTGTCTATGATCACCAACACTTAGGAGGACTCATCCGACATTGCAGAAGCTGCTGGTGCAGATTAATTTCCAGACACTAGACTAGCACCAATGACCTTCCAGAATGATACCTGGGTGGGCTGGGAAGGGTCATACACACCAGACTATCCTAATTCACTTTACTTGAAATGATTTACTTCAAGTACAATGGCCACAGTTAAAACCAAAAGTACAAAAGCACTTAATTAAGACTTTAATATATACTAGTTACTGTATAAGCACTTTTTGTACAGTACTTATGATTCATGCATTTAGAACTAGAGAACTGAATCATTCATTTGAAATTGCAACTACTGGTCAACAAAGTATTTCTGTTCAGTTCATGCAAGATATGGCTTAGCATACGTGAAAAATTAAAAGATAACAATTAGAGGCGTTTCCTCCCTCACAATTGGAGTGGGTGTGTTTTCTGGAAGCAGCAGTAATTTAAGATGGTAAAAAACATGGATAACCAACTCATTTAGATGCAGAAATGATGTATATCCCAGTTATATGCTGTCTGTCCCACTAAGCCAATATCTCTGCCTTGATGTGGGCCCATGAAGATGCATGGGATCGCTTGTGCATCCTTACCAGCTGGCTCTCAATTGGAGGCACTGGCAGAAGTTTGGAAGGCAGGAGGAGAGAGCACACATCTCCATCAGCAGATATGATCTTCTAAGACTGTAATTTCTCTGTGGTGGTAGAGTCTCCATGGTTATATCTCTCACTGGACTTTAGTTAACATTATTTCCTCCCCTGTACTGTCACCCAGTGGCTTTGTGATCTCAGCATATGAAACTTCTCTAGTCTCTGGGTACCTCATCATCCTTAACTCTGTCTTCAACCTTGTCCTCACCTCTCTAAGTTATCTCATTTTTAAAATCTTTTCATTTAATCCATCTAGGATGAATGCTTTTTCTGATGAGACTGACAGATGCAACATAGGAGTTTAAAGTCTGAAGAGTGGTTTTCTTGCGTGGTTCAATACTGGCTTTGATGACAGTGTTTAGAGTGAAATTCCCAAAATGTGGAGAACCATAGCAACTCCACTGGTTTTCTGGAATGACCACTTAAAGAGCAAGCCTGTTTGGATATATCAGATATATCAATTCTGGTACATCTGTTAAAGCTTTTCAAAAAATTTTTTGGCATAACTCTTCGCAACCAGTAAGCAAGTTTAAGAATATCTAGAGATTTCGTATGATTTTTGATTTTGAATATTCCTTTCTATATCTAAGCACAGAATGACTTGCTACATGGTAATGTAACCATATTAGACTAAGGACAGAGACCTGGGTTTCATTTTTTGCTGTCTGACTTTAGTCCAGCCACCTGCACTCTCTGGTCCATCTTGTTCTCTTTTTTTAATCGGTGATAGGAGTCATAGAGCTGATTCTCTTAAGTCCTACAGTTTCTGTGATATTGCAATTGTCTTTAAGTGTGAGAATGCTCGTATTCATATATTTGCATGTTTTTTGACTTTGCTTATTTACAAACTGATTTCTAGGCCTAGATAGAAAGTCTCTCAAGCAAGGAGAAAAGGAGAAGCTGAGCAGCCTAGCACAGTGTCACACACTATGGCAGGGGCTGATGGCATACATGCACACTCCCTTATTGAGCAGGTCTTTGGGGGCAGTGTTTAAATCACACAGCATTCGGTGCCTCTGGTAGCTGCAGATGAGGTGCCGACACAGGTTCCACTGGAAGCACATGGCTCACTTTCAATTGTCATTAGGGTTGAAGACAATCTGTTCCTCCCCTTTGCCC
>NW_011896825.1:0-353 GCF_000151845.1 Pteropus vampyrus | reverse complement strand
TTACCCAACACCTTTTTTTTAAAGTTGCCCAAGTCAGTTTTTGTTCACTCTCCCCCTCCCAACCCTAATTTCTCTAATCTTTCTATTGTTTTTTTATTTTTATTTTTTAAAGCACTTGCATATTGCTTTCAGAATAATCTTTCTACTCCACAGTAGATACACCCTGTTAGCATCCTCAGTGCTTCCAAGTCTCACTGGTCTGTGTCTTAACCCCTCAGCCTGGTTTTTAACACTTCCCATATGCTGTCTACACACAATTCCCTTCAAAGGAAGACATGCTAAAGAAGTCAAATATTATGGAGAATTAATCAGAATGTGGAGTAGAGAAATAACACAGGAGAACTGGTGATTGG
>NW_011896824.1:2381-3862 GCF_000151845.1 Pteropus vampyrus | reverse complement strand
CCCCCCCCCCCCCAAATTTTCTATTTCAGTTTTCATTGTTATCGGTAACCAAATTCATCCTGGACATTTGGGATATATTTGTGTGTGCGATTCAAAGGGGTGTCCATTTCCCCCCAAATAACAAGTCGGGGTCTCAGTGCCGTTTATTGTAGCCATCTGCCCCGTCGTTGTTGATTTGGGTTCCGGGTCTGGGAATCCGTAAAGACATCTGTCTTTCCAACAGCGTCAGGGCTGTTGCTGTTCTAATCAGTGTAGTTTTATAATGTTTTGATATCCAGGGAGGCAGTTTCCACACAGACTTGTTGCTTGTTTATTATCTTATTGAATTTTTCATACGTTGTGAAATGCCCTGGGAAGAATTAGTGAGCATGAGATCAAGGTGGAAGACAGTGAGTGGATGGGTTAAGGGTTATATCACAAAAGACAGGGGAAGGGAGAAAGGAGGGTTTTCTCACCTGAGCCTAAAGCTACCAGGAAGCCGTGCAGGGTGAGTAGAATCCGTGGAGTTGCCCGTGAGGACTCCATCGGAGCCACAGATGTTGGAGGCAGGAAACATCTGTGAGATGGGGAGAGAGTTGAGAGAGTGGGGACCACACCTCCCCTGAGGAGTTGGGCCGTGAGGGGAAAGAGAACCTGGAGGTTTGTGGGTGGGGGAGGGGACGGTGGTTATCGTATTGTGGAAAAATCTTGAGAATGTTGGTAGGTCAGGGACAGAGAAAAGCTAAACTACAGCTACAAAGGGAGCTCTGGTATCCTTACTTTAGAGACCAGAGAGGTTACTTAACTTGCCTAAGGCCACACAGCTAATAAAAGACAGC
Source organism: Pteropus vampyrus (assembly GCF_000151845.1). Classification (NCBI taxonomy): domain Eukaryota; kingdom Metazoa; phylum Chordata; class Mammalia; order Chiroptera; family Pteropodidae; genus Pteropus; species Pteropus vampyrus. Next base: position 3,044 of record NW_011896824.1, on the reverse strand, counting down.
TGGGGTTTAAACCAAGTCGGAGGCACACACACAAAAAAACATGTATGCTTTTTTCGGAGGGTGTCCCCTCTATTTAGAAATGGGAGAGCCACTTCTAGATGGGGCGTCAGGGAAAACAGTGAACTCTTGTTCCAAGGCTGAGTTCTCCAAATTTAGGAGCTTGTTTGAAATGCTCCGGGCTCATGCATCTTGGGATATAATTTAAGACATTCTTCTGTGATTTATTTCTGTATCTGCTTTAGTCAAAATATCCAGGACAGTGTTATCTGCAAATGTCCCTGAGTTTCCAGCAGTTTTGTTTTGTTTTGTTTTGTTTTGAATTTTTCGCTCTTGTGAATGAGGCTTGCTTTCCCAGAACTCGGGGTTTTGTCACTAGGGAGGGGGCCGCTCTGCACGTCTTGCTGCGACCGACACTTGCTGGGGAACGGGGTTCCTGGCATCTGGCATCAGTGTCAGCTGCTCCTGGTGTGGAACCCATGGTGGGGTCCCCTAGGTGAGACATTGTCCTGTCCTGGTAACAGATGTCAACAACTGATTGTTCTTTGAATCCCTGTCTGTTGAGTACAACTCAGCTCTGGCTTTTTAAAAAATAATTTTTCTTGTGTTAAAGTACACGTAAAACTTACGTGTACTTACATTTTGACCACGTTTAAGTGTACAGTT
>NW_011896824.1:0-491 GCF_000151845.1 Pteropus vampyrus | reverse complement strand
TGTGTGCCAGAAAGCTGGTTGGCGATGCCACATACAGACATCAGCAAGAAAGCGGAGGCAGGAGGCTGAGGGGGCAGGTTTTGCATTTCTCTCCCCGAGTTTGCGTTTCCATTTGTGTTTCGGAGAATCTGAAAGTTGGGGTGCTCTTATTTACATTAAACGTTAAATATTTAAATGCATGCATGCTCTGGAAGGGTTTGCTTTTAGGCAGGAGGTTTAGCTTCATAATGAAACTTTTCTTCCATGTTTTAACTCTGCCTTTGGCATTTTAATAATCAGTCTCCTTGGCAGCCAGTGCTTATTTTGTGCAGGGCACTATTTATGCTACTGCACTGAGTCCTCCCAGCAATGCCTTGCTACAGGCGAAGCCACAGAGGCCCCAAGAAATTAAGCCACGTGCTCTGGGGCACATCCCTATTGAGTGCTAGAGATGGGATTCAAACTCAAAACCCTGATATTCTGGCTCAGAATTTGAGCTCTTAACCATTGTG
>NW_011896823.1:2605-3385 GCF_000151845.1 Pteropus vampyrus | reverse complement strand
TCCACCTAGAGACACGTTCCCCCCCACCCCACGTGGGGAGCTGTCGGGGATGGGAGACCCCCACTCCCTCCCCCACTCCTACGCATCTCCTCATCCCGAGAACAGCTTTGCTGGGTCCCAGGGTCGCACGGTCCCTTGGGCGCCGTCTCTGCGGCAGGAAAGCAAGGCATGGCTCCCGTATGGCCCCCGTGCGCTGGAGCCCGGGTCGCCGTCACGTTCCGTGTGACGTCCTCCTCCGATCTCAGGAGCCTGCCTGATTGACCAAAGCGGCCGTGTCCCTGGCAGCCACTGAGCAGGGCAGGCGGGCGAGGACAGGGACGGGGACACCTCCAGCCCGCGTGGCGACGCCCGCCCCACCCTGCAGTCGTGGCGCATGCGCTCCAGGGTCCCGCGGGTTCTAGCCCTCTCCGCGCGCTCCTGTGCCGCCTGCCTGCGGCCGCTGGGGTCCCCTGGCTGCAGTCACAGCTCGGTCCCCTCGGGGGGCGGGGCCTGCAGGGCTGAGCAGCCTCGGTTTCCCCGCCAGCTGCCGGCTGCGTCCTGAGAGCGTGGGCGCGAGACCGCTTACCCCATCCCCGACCCATCCTGTCCCATCCGTCCCATCCGTCCCGTCCGTGGCCCACGGCCTCGCCGCCTCGGCCCGGGCTTGCACAGCGATGTCCCTGAACTCAGCGACTGCCCCACGGCGACGGCCAGGGAGGCTCCTTTGGGCACCCGCAGAGCCATGTGGTAACTCTGCTGCGAACCTGCTCTGTGGGGTGACGGTGGCACTCTGCTTCCCAC
>NW_011896823.1:0-1295 GCF_000151845.1 Pteropus vampyrus | reverse complement strand
CATGTGGTAACTCTGCTGCGAACCTGCTCTGTGGGGTGACGGTGGCACTCTGCTTCCCACGCGGCCTCTACCAAGAAGGGGGACCTCGGAGCGGGGACAGGCTCATCCCCAGGGCGGGTGTGAGGGCCTGGCCTCCCTGCACTTCCGGGGGCTCAGTCGGGTTTGGGTGCTTAGTGGTCCCTGCCCCCCCCTGACAAGTCACGACTGTGATGTGCATTTCCCCAGCATGACAGAAACCGTTTAAGCGAGTTAGAATGGTCCCTTCCTCCCGCCTACGAGTTTCTGAGATTTGAACCATAAAATCAGTGCAGACCTGGCCCCTACACTCACTCTTGGAACATGAGGGCCACGTGCCTGAAACGAAGACACGTGTGCAAAGGCGCAGGTGTGCGGGCAGGCGAACCCCACACCGTATCGTTCTGACACCGAGGCCACTGCGCCGTCTGCAAGCCCCTCGCTCCCCACACGTAGCGGGCTTTGGGTCGGTGTCCCAGATGCAGGGTGCAAGGTCCTGAAACCCAGACGCCCATCACGCCACGGAGTAAAACGACTTGCAGAGTTTCCGGTCACAGAGGTGAGGGGTGCGATCGGTGTGTCACGTGTCCCTAACAGTAGGAATAGGTGTGTGTTCCACGCTTCTGCCATCACACGAGGGACGGCGGAACGGATGGCTCTGAAGGCTCCGTGCGATGTCGTCCTTAGCTTGGAACAGGTGTTGCGAGTAGCAGTCAGATAGTACTAGAAACGGCAGTCACCCACATTCCCAGCAACCCGTCACATTCCTTCCAAAAGCAGCTCGACAGCTGAGTTTGCTCCTTGAATTTCCAAGAAAATAACTTCCCGTCCATACAAGAATGTATGGCTCCCAATTTTCGAGGGTTAGCATCAGATGGTCTGGGTCTGCGTGACACATGGAGCCTGGAACACAGGACTTACCAAAACGGTGGAAAAAATGCACATAAATCTTCCCTTAGCCTATTCTGTCCATTTCTTTGTCTGTTTGTGGAATGAGTTCCAGAAAAATCCTCCTGAAATGACCGTGGAGCTGCAGTGATCAAGACCGTGGGCCTGGTGAGCAGATAAACGGACTCACAGACCAGAAATGCCCAGGCACAGCCCCGCACAGACAGTCTGCTGACCTTGACAGGAGCAAAGACGGTCCTTTCAGCTCACGCGCTGAAGCGACTGGACACCCGCACGCACGCGAATGGTCTGGACGCACACCTCACGCCTGTCACAGATGACAACTCAGCATGGCCCAGGCCTGAGTACAGAGGCGAGACCGTAAAACTCCT
>NW_011896822.1:1319-1652 GCF_000151845.1 Pteropus vampyrus | reverse complement strand
ATCGAACTCCGAGGTAAACCTGATAGCCTCAGCCACTCCTCTGGGAGCTCTGGAGCTAGAATGTTTCTGTAGATTGATGTTGATCCTTGATACCCCTCATTCAGTCACTGGATGATAACTACAAATGGAGGGGTGTGTCCTCAGGGGAGGCAGCTTTCTGCACTTGAGGCTGACCCTGCGGAGGCCGACAGCTGAAGACTGCCTGCCAAGGGTGCTCCCAACAGCGGGGGCAAATTCATCCCCTAACGATGGACCTGGGTGAGGAATCTCTCTCTATCTCACTTAATTTCTCTGAGCTTCAATTTCCTTATAAGTAGTGTACAAAGATTGAAT
>NW_011896822.1:0-1269 GCF_000151845.1 Pteropus vampyrus | reverse complement strand
TCCCCTAACGATGGACCTGGGTGAGGAATCTCTCTCTATCTCACTTAATTTCTCTGAGCTTCAATTTCCTTATAAGTAGTGTACAAAGATTGAATGCAATAATGACTATAATTAACATAGCACAGTACTTAGAACGACATTACCTCACAATAAACATTAACTCGTTATTATTGTTTCTCACGGGGTTGTAACAGGAGCTGAGACAGATACTTTCAAACTGCTTGTTCATACTGAAAACGGGAATTCCTTTAATGCTTTCTGCTTCACAAAGTATGTATTTCTAGGCATGTCTTAGAGAAGTTAAAGACGCAACTACGTCTTGAATACCCAGTATTTTGTTTGCTTGGGAACAAGGTATAGTAGCTTCAGTGAAATTCAGAAAGCGATGTCATATAAATATACAGAGTCAGGGTTGTTTCGCAGAACGCTGGGACGGGAATGAAGACGGTCATTAGGAACCACGGGCACAGGAAGACATGATGGCTTACTCTACGTCTTCAGCTCTGCTTTTCCCAGCAGCAACAGCGGGGGGAAAACACATTTATGTATGCATTATTACCATCTCTTGTCCAGCAGCAACAGCGGGGGGAAAACACATTTATGTATGCATTATTACCATCTCTTGTCCTGCAGATTGCTTTCCTTCACTTCTTTGATCCCCATGGCCGTAAACATGGTCACGAGACTAGCCAAGCATTACATATCCAAGCAGATCTGAAACCCCTGGAAGACTCTGATTGGTCTGACTTGAGTCAAGGGTCCAGCCCTGGACCAATCAAGAGTGGCTAGGGTAATATTATCATATGGCTTTTTCTGTTTCACATATTGGATGGTTAGGTGCAATGGGGCGTGGAATTTCGAGAAAAAGGCATAAAGGTCCTGGGCAGATGAAACATCGGTGGCCATCGAATCTAGAAAGTGAGGGAAAATACTTGTTTTGGATGTCGCCTTAGGGGAATAAAGACGATGTGGATCACTGAGAAATATCGGATTATGGATCAGAGGATCTATATCTGCTGGCAGAGGGAATCACCACTACATTTTTTTTTCCCCCTAAATAGATTGAGGGAAAAGAGCTTGTGGCCCATTGCTCTGGGAAATTAATCAGTTCATGTTACAGGACTTTTCCAGTCGAGGTTTGATGGAGCTACAGATGCAAGATTAATTCCTCATAGTTTTATGTTGTTTTTATGGTCCAAATTTTAGAGGGTTAAATAAATATAGCCAATGTTCAATTCTTACTTCCCTTGTCCTTACTGTACTCTATCA
>NW_011896821.1:3066-4771 GCF_000151845.1 Pteropus vampyrus | reverse complement strand
GAGGAGGGCAGTGGGTGAAGGAGTTAAGGCAGACAAGACACAGTGACAGCTTTGCCTGCCTCACAGCTAGCTCCACCGCCCCTCAGGGCTTTCCTTGTACGTGTTAGTGCTGCAGAAAACCACCAGCTCCACAAGGTGAGCCAGTGCCCTCCCAGAGTAACGAGAGTGCAGAGCACTTAGCTTTTCCACACAAACATGTTCTTGCTTTGTGTTTAATTTGAGCAGGTGCAGTTTGTAAAAACCAAACAGTATATATGAACGTAAATTTTGGCATCAGAAATTGTATTTTGGGGACTTTTTTAAAAACAATATATTGAAATGGACATTGTCAGATTTCTTTTTAAACAAAAAACAGTTCCGAAGTAAGTAACATGCCCGCAGCATCACTTCACAAGAGCGGCACCTGCATTTCACACTCTTGCAAACTTCGGTAATTGGGAGTTAGATCCAAGCAGATGACCAATTGCTTCAAATAATCTAAACTCAGCTGTGCTTTTACTGTTGCCATATACATTTTTCGATTTACAAAATATTTATCTTATGCGTACATGCTGGGGATAATTCAGTGAATGAGAAAATTTCATATCCCAAGTTTAGAGGGGGATGCAGACAAGAGATAAGGTCTTCACACGATACTATGATCAACGCTTTATCATGAAAGCATTTTGGGGAGAGTAAGAGAGGGCTATCTGGCATGGATATGGGGAACTAGATGTGTAGACCTCTGATGACCTCAGAAACGGAATGTAATAATAATAGTGGGTGTGGCCACTTACAAGCGAAGGAGATCAATTAAAAAAATAAACTGTGAAAAAAGAGTGATACAAATTATGCAAAACATTTATTTTTAATACAAACAAATTGTTGACTGGAAAGATTATGACAAAGGCAGAAACTTGTGCCGAGACTGCAAAATAAACCAACCAACCAAAGAAAAAACCTGGTAACATCGAAAAATACCACTTGCTTCAAGGCCAACTTCATCTAGGGTCTCACCGTCACTACAGGACAAACAGTTCTGCCAAGGTAAAGTAAATAAGTAAAACTAAAGTGATCATAACCAGGAGTGAGAATCGAGAATGGCTTTATAGTGATGGTGATTTTGAGTTGAACCTTCAACAACATGTGGGCTTTTTTAAGCAAAAAAGGCCAAGCAAGATTCTTGAGGTGGAGGACGACTCGAGCAAGGAGGAAAAGGAAAAGCCAGAGCTAGATTTAGGAAAAATCAGGAAGACTTGGTTCTCTGTAGCAGAGAATTCTTATAGGCGAATAGTTGCTATTTAGGTTGGAAAAAGAGGCTTCGGACATATTGTGGCCCATCTTAAATTTAGTAGAAATAGAAGCCATTGAGGACAGCCTATAAATGTGTGAATATATACGTATATTTATAAAGTACTTTTAATAAAAGTGGAAGTTTCATTCAATAAATTTGAAGAATAGAGAAATTTAGTACAAAAGTATTATTCATATTTTTCTTAATAAACTTCAAAACTATTATCGTTTTTCAGGTATAATCTTTTCAGTATTTTCCCACATATACATTATATTGTGGATTGTAAACATTCTCTAGAGTTTTGGGCTGTTCTTTTTTTTAATTCATAGGCATTTTCCAATGTTTGATTATTTTTAATTTACCCCTTGTTATATTAGCATAATAGTCCATTGAATGAACATAACGCAGTTTCCTTAACTATTACACTGTTGT
>NW_011896821.1:0-1051 GCF_000151845.1 Pteropus vampyrus | reverse complement strand
AGGTAACAGTGTGATACATTTTTAAAAAGGTTTAATCGCAGTGGTTAACAGTTAAGAAATATTTGCTGCTAAAAGAGGTAGAATTTAGGAAAGTTACTTATTTGGGAGAGATCACTCTCTAAAAGACGAGCGTGTGTACCTGTACATACACAACATACTCACATCAATGTCTATTCAGACAAGGAAATACAATTGCTGGATCTTGCATATTCCATTTGGATCAGCTTCATTTATCTTTCCAATTATCTTGGGGATGATACTACTTTGACTTTCAATTCACGAAGTTTCTAGTGATTCTCTGTACTTTTTGATGCCACCTATTTTTGCTATGGGATTCCCTTTACCTTGCCTTTCCTATTCCAGTCTCACATGAAAACCACCTGGATGGTCCTCGACTGCTGTTTGCCCAGATGTGTTGGTGAAAGGGGCCATTGCTCGTTGTCATGATGGCTTGATTCAATGGGATAAGATGCATGCTAGCACCTTTGAGTTGCCAGCCAGCTGGCCTGGGCAAGGCAGGGTGGGAGGGGTGGACATGGAGGAAGATGCAGTGAAGACAGCCAGCGAGAGCCAGAACTAAAGACATTGAGTTAAGGCTTCGAACAGCTTAACCAAACATTGGTATTTTTATTTCATGGCTTTATTTTTTCTCTTCAGAAATAATAAGTCTACAGCATCATTAATATTATATAAGTTAAATGTTGAATTGACAGGTTGGGGGAGGGTAAGAAATCTTATGTTCACATTGTTATATTTTTCTTTTTGACCACTTAAGTATGGTTATGCACATTTAATAACGAATTGTTGCAAAAATTGCCATGATAATCTTAAGTAAGAGAGTCATTATACAGAATTATTGTGTATTTTTCTACAAATGATAATCTTGACTTGAAATAAGAGAATCTGCCAAATTTAGTCATATATTTGTTCTTTGTATTGTATTGCTGAGGCACCTAAAGAAGAAAAATTACATAATTTAATAGTTTTTGTATTTTTTGAAAGTGTTGTCCATCATATCCCATGGGGGTGGGGGAGAAAGGGAAACCTGCTG
>NW_011896820.1:2547-4766 GCF_000151845.1 Pteropus vampyrus | reverse complement strand
GTCTTTCAAAGAGGAGGCTAAATTTTTAGAAAAACGAAACAGATTTTTGTACCACCAAAAGATGCCAACCAATTAAACCTGCGAAGTTTGAGGAAGGCGAGCTCCCCAAGCGGTACAGAAAGGGAAGAGTGAACTTGTCACTGCTCCCGCACAAACACGGACGGCCGGGAAGACCCGCAGCGAGATGTGAGTCAGGGGGCTGCAGCAAGGACACACACGTGAGGAGGCGGGCTGGGCAGAGACAGAGCCTTTCGGGTGGCCACCTCAGAGGAAGGCAAATTGCTGACTCACGCCCCACGTCAGATAAATGCTCTGCTGATGCTTCTACTAGGGCTGACTTAAAACAGTACACACAGAACGTGTAACTACCAAAGGGAAGGGTGGAAACGAGACGGAACATGGAGAAAACAGTTCAATCCGAAAGCGAAAATGAATTAACGGCAGCGGTGAGTGTGAACACAGGGGAATCACACCAAACGAGAACAGCGAGCTGCAGAAGGCTGCACACCACACATACAGCATACGACTCCATCACGATCAGGCAGAAAGGCAGCAAACCTAAGCGTGTAAAATACAGGGACAGACACAGACATGGCTCCTAAATCTATAAAAAGAACCAAGAAAGTGTTAAACGCAAATTTCAGAGTGATTACTCTGGAGGGGAAGGACGGATGAGGGGGGGAGAGGCGTTTTGGGGACTTCAAGGAATACTGGGTAGAGTTCTGTCCTTAAACTATAAGGGAGGCACACAAACGCTCCTTATTCTCTACGCTAAACTACATATAATTAGACATAAAATTACATGTAGAAGAAAGGAACAGGAAATGTCACAATTTAAACTTAACTTGAAAAGCAATCTCCCTGCACTCCGAGTACCCCAGGTCCCTCCAGTCCTACCCACAGACTCCGAAGTGTCCCTGACTCCCGCTGTCCCCTCCCCTCCCCCGGCCTCCGACTCAGCACCCTTAGCTACGTCCCTGACCTCGGCTTCTCTTTTACAGGCGGCTTTCATTATTGAGCTGAGATTTGTTAATTAACTATTTAAGCGATGGGTTTTTTTCCTTCCTTTTAACTTCCTGTTTCCTATCTACACTCCAAGCTCCTTAAGAAGAGACACGTTTCTTTTGGGTTTCCTGCCCTGCTCAGAGTTTGCAGAACCTTTCTTTGTGCAAAGTGTATACTTGGATGCGCACTACTTTTTGTGTCCAATTCCAGATCTACGTCGGCGTGCACCTGGGTACTTACTTCCCCGTCCCACGTTCCTTAACCGGTTAACATGGAGCGATGATGGACCATGCGACGTAATTAACAAAGTTCCGATATTTCCTTCAGTGTATTAAGTCAGAAGTCCTGGATTTGGGGGGCACTGCATTTCGACTTTCTGTGTTCTATTTTCAACTTCAGTGAAAAACCCTCTAATCTCCTTTAACTTCTGACAAAGAATCTAGTAAAATGAAATACATAAAAGTTGTTGCGTTTCTCCCTCTTCAAAGTGCCTCTCCTGAGCTCTTCCTTCCATGGACTACTTCTAGGAAGAATCCGCACATTGCCTCCCTCCACTTGCTTGCCTCCCCTTCTCCCCTCAACCCAGGGCCCCCCGAACCAATGAAACCCCTTTCCAGTCCATCCTGAGCAGTCTCAACGCCAGCTTCCCGTTCTTTCCGTTGAACCAGTTTTCCCAAAATGTCTTGCAGAAATCATGGGGGGAAAAAAAAAAACTACCTAGTTACACACCAACACGTGCACTGATAATGTGAAATCGAGAGCTTGTTTCAAAACGGCCGGGGAGCAGAGAGGAGAGGCGGACCAGCAGCCACACGCAGCATCCCGGTGTGACCACACGGGGCCGCTGTCACGGCCAGGTAATGGGTGCTTGGGGGGGACGAGGGGTTCGAAAAGGGAAAAACACACTTTCTCCTTTTATATACATTTAAAATTCAGTCATAAAGGTTTTAGAAATACTTATTTACTACTTGGTCAAACTATATGGCTAAAAGTGCATCTAAAGTCGTATCGCAAAAATCCCAATATTAGCAGGATTTGTTCAACGTGACACCCAGTGAATGAATTCGTCCTATAACACCCCAGATGGGACATCTGGCCTCTACTTCAATCCATACACAGCAACCATAACGACATCGCCCAGATGGAGACACGAGTACAAACAAGAGACAGTCATCAAACTTAAGGAACGGATACAGCGAAAATAAACAGAAGAA
>NW_011896820.1:0-1452 GCF_000151845.1 Pteropus vampyrus | reverse complement strand
TACATTTTCTAATAACTTTTAGAAGTAAGACGGCCTTCCTCTCACGACAGCCATTGTTCTCAAGCACCAAGCTAAACGCTTTTGGTGACGTCTGACTGTTCCTTTCCCTGTGTCTCTACAGCAGTTGCCCAGCACATTCTGCCGCCTCTGTCCAGGCAGTGACGCTCGACGTGCCCCGCCCATCCCCGGGAACACCACCTGCCCATTTCCCTGGGGCCCTTGCCACCGTGTCGGCCCCCTGCCCCCGCCTCCCTCCCAAGCTGTCCTGCACACGGACACCGTAGATCACGTGCTCAAAATGTCACCAGGTTGCCCACAAGGCTCCGCATCAGCAGCCAGGGCCGAGGCTCCGCATCCGAGGCCTTTTCCCAACAACCGCCCACACCCCCCCTTTCGCTTCCTTCTCCCACCTCTGGCCTCGGGGATACCCTTTCCCAGCAAAATGAGTTATTCTGGGGCGCGCAGAAACACCTTTCCAGATTAGAGAAATCAGGAGCCGCTCACGCTCCACTTACATGAAAGTTATGTTTTCAACTCGGGCAATAAAAGGTCAACTTATAGGGAACCTGGCCGACCCCCCGGCTCGCTGTCCTACTCAGAACGACAGCTCGTCGCCTGTCCCTCTCTCTCTGAACTCACCCTGCCTTTCAAATTTACCACCTTTTCAAACTATTTTGCCCCGACCCCACCCCATACCTGTGGCTTTTCGGCCCGTTGGCAATGAACATGTCATTTCATTTTTAGTAGTTCTTTTATATTCAGATAGCTAAAATTATGATCAATTCATCCGCAAGCTGAAGGGGGGGGGGCGGGGCGGGACAATTATGCCCCAGTGATAGCTGCTGACATTAAAAGGTTTTACAATCCGTATACCCTTTGGCCCCAAAATTCCACTTAAGAATTATCATCAGCAAATAATAAAGTGCACAAAGGTGTAGTCATAAGGATATTCATCAGCATTTTGTTTCTGACTTTCAAAAACTGGAAAAAAAAATATCCTCCTTGTCCAACAAGAAAAGCCCACGCAGATGAATCACTGACTTAAGCAATGTGACACTGTGCAGCTTCCGACACCCTGTAGTACTAATTACTATCTTTCTTGAATGAAAAAAACAAAAACAATGTAATCCAATATACCTTATACTTTTTATATTATTTATTTTGTTTTTTCTAAATGTTATTTTCTAAATGTTTTCTATACATGTATATATACATACATAATGTGTATGTAGAAAAAAATATACACCAAGTGTTTGTAAGCCTTAAAATGTTGAGACAAAATATTCAAAATTTTCTTTTGTTGGTGGATACTTATAATTTAGCTGTACTAATATTTTTCTGATATAATAAACATTTTAAGGCCTATTTATAATTGAACAGCAATCTTAAAAAATCTATGAAACCTTGGTTTAATGTATCTGTGGGAAAAGCCTGCGGCATACACACACACAC
>NW_011896819.1:1295-2473 GCF_000151845.1 Pteropus vampyrus | reverse complement strand
GCTGCCCATTTTACAGATGGGCACACATGGGCAGTGTGGTGACACAATCTGGAGACTACTACTTCCCTCCACTGCCCCCACCCCACCCCGCCAAACACCCAAACTCTTGCTTTAGCCTGAGGCCTCTGGAAGTTTTAGGCCTCTCCTGCTCCGTATGGGCAGGACCTGCCTGGTGTGAAACGCACCGAGGCCACAGGAGCCGGGATGCTGGCAGTGAGCGCCCGAGGTCTGGTTTCCGGGCAGGGGCCGGGAGAGGAGAGGGTGGGTGCAGAGCTGGGGCTCAGTGCGGGCTTCCTCTCGACTCGGGTGATAAAATGGAAACGATTTTTATTGGGCAGGGTTTGCTTTCGGTTGAAGCTATCCCAAGGGATGGTCCCTGTTACAGCCACAGCTCTGCAGAGGGTCACAGGCAGCCCCAGCTCCAGGGTCAAGAGCTCCCTGGGCCTTCCTGCAGGGTGGAGGGGGGCGGCGCCTGCAGCCTTCAGCACGGCCGACCTCTATGATGGAGCGTGATGTCATAGGTGCTGGGCTTATGCCTCAAATGCACTAAGCAAAGACGAGGTCACCTGGGAAGGAGTCGGCACCACTTGCAGAGAGGCCGGGCGGGCCCGGTGCCCAGGGCGACTGGCGCTCCCGTCCCAGCTCCGTGGGTCTGTGCCGTGATCCCTGCTTACTGAGCCACAGGTGCCTGCTGTCTGGGCGGCCGCCTCACTCTCATGGCTTCCGGTAGTTAGTGCTGCGGCCCCTCAGGAACCGGGGGTGGGGGGCGGGGGTGGGGCGCTGTCGAAGATCAGCCTGAGTGTCTGTGACCGGACTCGGTCCAGTTCCGCGGTGCAGGAACGCAGTCTCCCTGGCAGAGGGGTGCGTGGGGCTTTTCTTAGCTCTCCCTTGGCTCCGGCTCTGCTAGAAGCCACTGTGCTGTGTGGGAGCGTAACATTCCCATTCTGTAGATGGGGACGTCAAGGCTCGGGCAAGGCGAGTGGCGGGGCCTAGGTTGTTGTGAGGATACCTCCTGACCAGGCCACCGCTCTTCTCCCGAGCCACGTGCCTCTGCCTACGTTCGGAAGATGCTTCTCCTACACCCGCTCTCGGCCACAGAGCCACCTGCTCCCCGACGGGGACCGTGTGCCACTTTGTGCTGGGCGTTTTGTGCGTGTTCTTGAATTTAACCTTCACAG
>NW_011896819.1:0-300 GCF_000151845.1 Pteropus vampyrus | reverse complement strand
CTGTCGAAGATCAGCCTGAGTGTCTGTGACCGGACTCGGTCCAGTTCCGCGGTGCAGGAACGCAGTCTCCCTGGCAGAGGGGTGCGTGGGGCTTTGCTTAGCTCTCCCTTGGCTCCGGCTCTGCTAGAAGCCACTGTGCTGTGTGGGAGCGTTACATTCCCATTCCGTAGATGGGGACGTCAAGGCTCGGGCAAGGCGAGTGGCTGGGCCTAGGTTGTTGTGAGGATACCTCCTGACCAGGCCACCGCTCTTCTCCCGAGCCACGTGCCTCTGCCTACGTTCGGAAGATGCTTCTCCTAC
>NW_011896818.1:3779-5964 GCF_000151845.1 Pteropus vampyrus | reverse complement strand
GGCAAGGCTGTATTCCTCTCTGTAGAAACAGATAGAGTCTGGAGTCAGCTGCGTGGTTCTTTAGGTCTTGGCTGCAAACATACGTCTGCAGTTAGTTGCGGCTCCCCTCCTAGGACACCTTGGCTCTTCTCTGTGTGGTATCGCACCTTCCAGCATAATTATCTGGGCTTATTCTCATGGCAAATGCAGGAGAATAAGGCAGAAAGTAAAAGAAAGGCTTCTTCAGGCTTAGACTGAAAACTGGCACAATGTTATTTCTGCCACATCCTTTTGCCAAAGCAGCCACAAGTCCTTCCCAGATTCAAGAGGAGGGGAAACAGACTAAATTCCTTGAAGAAAGATGCTGAAAAGTCAAATTGCAAAGGGACAAAGGAAGGATAGAGAACTGGAGCCATTTTTGTAATCAGTTAACAAGATCATTACTATTTCTATTATTATGACTGTTCATTCAACTCATATGAATTGCCAGCTATGGACCACATGGTATTCTAGGTATGAGAGAAAAGAAATCAGTAAATTGCCACTATTTTTGTCCTTGAAGGGCTTACAGTCTATTAGTAATAGTAATTACTAATAATTATTGAAAAATTACCTATTGCCAGGCACTATGCTAAGTACTTTGTATGTATTAACTTTTAAATATTCATGACAGCATTCTATTACTCCATTTTATAGTTAATAACACTGAGACACAGAGAAGTTACATGCAGGTCATATAGCTATAAGTAGCAGCTAGATTTAATTCTAGGCAAACTAACTCAAGTGGTTATGCATCTATTCACTACAGTACACTGCTGCCTAAAAGAACTCTATGAATTGATAGAATCAGGAGCAGTGTGTAATGAGATTTCATAGAAGAGATGATACTGAGACAAAGTTTCAGTACAATAGATACCCATGATATTTGCCAATTGATATACCAATCAAATTATTGATTAATTAATGAAGCTACCTTCAGCAAACATGTGGCTCTGAGTTAGGGATGACTCTTGGTTATAAGAGGCATAAATCCAACTCTAGTCGAATTAAGGAACACGAAAATAATGGGCATTATTTTTTGGTTCATGGTCACGGCAACACCCACACCCTTCTGTGATGGCTTTACTCTTAGCCAGGTTTTGCCATATTAGTAAAAAACTGACCACCAGGTACCCCAGGAGCTCATCCTATGAGAGTAGCTACCCCATAGAGAGGTCCCTATGGCAGAAGCAATGGTAGGCAATCCCCATATCGTTTTCTCTTCCTGGGCATCCAAAAAGACTGCATTTCCCAGCCTGTCTTGTAGTTGGGTTGAGGTCAAATACCTGAGTTCTGGCCAAGAAAAGATGGGTAGGAAGGATTTATGACACTTCAATGGCTCTAGTAAATAACTCTCTGAGTATTTTAGCTCTTTCTTCTCTTTGTCATGGTGCCTTTCAGATGGAGAAGCTACGAAACAGTGGAGGGCTACCCAACTTGCCCTGAACATTTCGTGAACAAGAAAGAAAACAGTATTATCTTAAGCAACCGATATGTCAGGTTTTTTTTTCTCTTGTTCTTGCAGCATGAGCTAGCCTATAAGATTAATACAAACACTATTTTCCAAGTTTCACAATTTCTACTCTTGATTTACTCATTTGGCTCTTGTGCCTATCTTTAGAATAGATTCAAGAAAGCTAGTCAAATGTGAGGAAAAGTCATTCCTTATATAATCTGAAATAGGAAAAAACAAAAATTGCACTACATTTTTCCACGGTTATTACTGATCTTTTGGGAGATAAATTACTATATGTCATGGCCAATTTCCCGAATTGTTGAAAGAACACATGCTCATCTATCCACCAAGAGACACAAAAATAATCATTCTGAAAATAAGAATTTGGTCGCTCTTGCCAACATAGTTTTATTGGAAATTTTTTACTCCAGTAACCAAATATTTTATCGGCCTGCAAATTTTTCTCTTAGTCACATCCTTTTCATGTCTGGGAATTTATGCTACTCAATTTAGTGTCTCAGTTCAAATATAAAGGGGTTTTATATAAATTCCTTACTTTTCACTAATATTGTAATCTGGCTTTGTTTTTATTAAATGTTAATACATTTATCTTGGGGAAATTTTAATTTTTTTCTTTGTAAATCCTACAGAATTGGAAAGTTTAACTCCAGAGATTATGATTAGAATTGCATTTGGGCAATCTCATCTATA
>NW_011896818.1:0-864 GCF_000151845.1 Pteropus vampyrus | reverse complement strand
AATTTAATTTTAGATATTACTGGCTTCCCAAAAAAGAACCCTGTTGCCATCAGCAATATTCCCCTATCTCTGTCAGCTCTAGGTAATCACTAATCTATTTTATGTCTTTATAGATTTAGCCTATTCTGTATATTTCATGTAAATAGAATGACAATGAAATGCATGGCCTTTGTGACAGTGTCTATCACTTAACGTAATGTTTTCAAGTTTCATCCACGTTGTAGCATGTATCAGTACCTCTTTTTTATTGCCAAATAATATCGATTGTATGGATATACCACATTTTGTTTACCCAGTCATCAGTTTATAGACATTTTATTCTATTAATATGGTGTGTTAAATTAATTGATTTTCAGATGTTAAACCAACCTTGTTCTGTTGTTAGGTGCATATATGATAACGAGTGCATAAGGCATCTCGGTTTTTCTCTGTGACTACTTTTCCTGTGGAAAGAAGGAGAACCTTTCCTCTCAATGCCTCCCCTTCCCCTCCCCACCCCACCCCCAACCCTGGTCCCCACATATAGAACACACACTGGTCAGATTTCAGCCTAACCAGTATCTTCCTTTCTCTACTACTTGGCGATTTCCCTCTCTTCACTACTTAGACATTCCAGCACATGTCCCCATTATACAATTATCTCCATATCACCAAGTCTCAAGTCTGGCTTTGTTTTGATAGAGGGGGAAAAACACCATACTCTGAGATAGCACAAGTCTCCTTGTTCCTTAACTAACATGTAAGGTCTTCATTTTTATTCCCAAATTCTTTTCTCATTTGACCTAAACTTTTTTTTTTTTCAGGCTCACAATGGATATTTATATTCATTTATACTTGAAACAATGTTTAGCTTTAATTCAAACA
>NW_011896817.1:2137-2453 GCF_000151845.1 Pteropus vampyrus | reverse complement strand
TACATACTCATTTTATATACATAGCTTTTAATTTAATAAATATATAATAAATACATAAAAATAAATAATAAATGCATATATATTTTTATGTATAGAGAGTTTTTTCTATAGAGAGCTTAAGTCACTATATTGGCAATTATCTCAATTGATTTTCATAATAATCCTGTGAAATAGGTAGCTGTTTCCATTTTATAAATGAAGAAAGTAAGTTTTAGGAATTTACTTAATTTGTCTACTTAATTTTTTTTTTGTTACTCTCTTGCCTAAGATTAAGGATCCTATGAGAAAAGGGTGGAGTCACTACACAAGACAACTA
>NW_011896817.1:0-2087 GCF_000151845.1 Pteropus vampyrus | reverse complement strand
AAACTGCCATTTAAACTTGAAAAAAAAATTATGTTGTTTACATACTCATTTTATATACATAGCTTTTAATTTAATAAATATATAATAAATACATATATATTTTTATGTATAGAGAGTTTTTTCTATAGAGAGCTTAAGTCACTATATTGGCAATTATCTCAACTGATTTTCATAATAATCCTGTGAAATAGGTAGCTGTTTCCATTTTATAAATGAAGAAAGTAAGTTTTAGGAATTTACTTAATTTGTCTACTTAATGTTTTTTTTTGTTACTCTCTTGCCTAAGATTAAGGATCCTATGAGAAAAGGGTGGAGTCACTACACAAGACAACTACTGGCATTGGCTCTGAATGTCATCAATGACCAAAAGGATGAAAAAATTTACTTTTCACTTTTCCAGGCAGTAAAAGCATGGGGTAAAGGGTAGAGGCTCTCGAGTTTGCTTGGCCGTGTTCAGAGCTCAGCTTCATTGCTTACTACATGTGATCTTGTCAAGTTATGTAGACTTTCTAGCCAGTTTTCTTTGGAAAATGGGAATAATAATAGTACTTCTCTAGAGGATAAATGAACTAATTTAGGTAAAGCAGAAAGCGTGGGACTTGGTAACAGCTCCATAAAACCAAGATATCATTACCATTATTATCGTAATCACTAATATTTCATGTGAAAGTTGAGTCCATACCTGAGGCCTGGGTGGAACGAATGCTAGCATAGAAGTACAAGCAGCCATCCTTCAGAATGCAGTAGTGCTGGACCCACATGTCTGTGCTTCTGTTCAGTTGGTGCAGGAGGCCCAGGCATTCTGGGTTCTTGATAGCCAGAGGTGGGAGGCTACTGTTGTGCAGAGTGACATCTTCCCAGACATGGCTCTGCAGGTGTGGCACAAAGAGGTATCTGAATGGTCATCCTGCGCCAATGGTCATAGATTTCCTGAGCCAGTGACATCAGCACCGAGGTTGTTTGAATTCAGAGACGCCACTACCCTAACTGATTCTATTGCTAAGGCAATCTGAATACTTGAACAACTAGCCAGAAAACCTGAATTTACCCACTGGCCATATAGAACTTTTCCCTTTTCATGTCCATAGACTATTATCCCTTCTCTTTGGCTTCTATTTTGTTGTAAGGAAATCAAAAGAACATTAGTGATGTATAAAAAGGAAATAGAAATCAGCACCTTAGCAAAGACTATTTTTAATGGTGCCGTCTATAAGAGCTGGTCCCACCTGTCTATTTCACTCACTATGGGGATTGTCCTTCCCAGCCCTGTTCCTAGTAGGTCCACTGTGACTAATAGCAACCCCTGGTTCATGCTTTACTTTATCTAGAACTCCCATTTGTGCAATGGAACAAGTTAAATGCCCCAGGCCACACTGGGCCTTAGGCTCTCATGGTCGGTGATGTGGAAGGCCCATGGTAAATCAAGATCCTCTACCCTGGAGGGGAACCCTCAGCCCACAGGCCTGAGAGGCAGGTTCTTCCTGGGAACTTGGCCCAAGCCTGGGGGCATAGTGCTTTATCTGTTTATCAGAATGCCCTGCTCTGCTGCTGGCCAGTTCCTCTTTTTTATTTGGTTCCATTTTTGCTCTTCAGTTTTAACAAGGCAGTAAGTACAAAAGGTTTCAGAATGTAGAGCTAGCTTTATTCTTTGCTGTGAAGTGAGAGCCTACTAGGAGTTTGGGTGTTCCCTTTTCACTCTGATACAGACACTCTGAGTGCATTAGCTGAATAGACCTTCTTAAAAATATCGAGGCTTATTAGGATGACGCATTGAAGAGAGATGGATGAATGTATTGAGCATTGTGTTCCAGGTAAAATGAAACAGAAGTCCTGCTGTTTGTCATATGATACTGCCAGTGATTGTTCTGAAAGGACAGTTACAGGGCACAGGGCAGTGCATTCAATCTCAAATGATCCAAATTTTCCCAAATATACAGGGGCCAAAATATATACAAAAGATAATTGACAGTCAATGCTTTTTGCTTGCATGCCATTTTGTGAGGGAATGAATATATTTAAAAGAAATCTATAACCTCAGAAAGCGGGGTTTCAAATGCCTTGGGGCAGTGGTCCCCAAGCTAAGAGTC
>NW_011896816.1:4253-5092 GCF_000151845.1 Pteropus vampyrus | reverse complement strand
TTGAATATTTTGACTACTGGGACCTAATGGTACCTTAGGTCTTGGAACGGTTCCAGACAAAAAGTGTCATTTTCAAATGGTTCAGGGAAATAAATCAATTTCCTTGGCTTTTTTTATTGTTTGTGGCCAGAACTGGAGAAGACCAATTTCGACTGAAGGGCATACAAACTCTCTTGATTTATTGCTTGCAAGCTGACAAACGTTTAGATATTTGCGTGGTGCTGGATGACAGCGTGCCTCGAAACTCTATTCCAGGGTCCAAAGTGTACGTGTTATTTTTCAACTTTTTGCATTAGGAAGTGTTTTGATTGGCTGCATTTTTAAGCCTAAAAATACACAGTCTCGGCAATGTATAGAGCTCTAAGTGTAATCGATATTATTCTTACACATAGTATTTAGAAAGATTAACATAAGCGCGTCGTGGCCATTTCAGTGACTCGCTTCTGATAGACAGACAGACAGGAAACACGAGGGCGTTTGTTGAATTCTTTGGTCCAGGACTAGATCCGGGTAATAAAGAGTGGGTTGTCTTCTGTTCCAGAATAGAAGACATTTTGTCCCCGGTAGCCGTTAGAGCATTGAATCGGGACGTTCTTAACCACATCTCGTCGAGTCTTGTTGCTGCGTCAGAAGCTCTGCTTTCTGTGGGTAGCGAGAACGGCTGGGAAACTGACTCTGTGCAATAACCTCTCCGGTACTTAACGGTAGCTATGAAATTGTTCTTCAACCTTCTTCTCACCAAGGTATTTCACCCCATCCTTTGACCTTTTCCTGGTAAGACTTCATTCACATAGCTGTCATGCCTCATTTACACAGCAGTTCTCAGGTCTCGGGCTCAA
>NW_011896816.1:0-1288 GCF_000151845.1 Pteropus vampyrus | reverse complement strand
TTTCTTCCAGTCGTTTGTTGCTGGTATATAGAAACACAGTTATTTTTTATATGTTGACCTTGCATTTCTGTGTGCTTATTATATTTAGTGATTATTTTTGCAGATTCCTTAGGATTATATACACGGACCATCATACCTTCTGCAAATACAGTTTTACTTGTTCTTTTTCAATCTGTATATCTTTTATTTCTTTTTCTTACCTCCTTGGGTAAGACCGCCCCTCCCCAAACAATGGTGAATAGAAATGGAGAGAGAAGACCTCCTTTCTTTCTTCCAGTCTCAAGGTAGAAGCATTCAGTCTTTCATCGTTAAGTGTAGTGTTAGTTATAGGTTTTTCTTACGCATCCTTTATCAGATTAGAGAAGTGCTCTTTATTTTTAGTTTTCTACAAGTTTTTATATTAATAATATATTAAAATATTAATATTTTATCATATATTTTTTCCTGCTTTGGGGATGATCATATAATTCCTCCCTCTATTCTGTTACCATGGGAAATACGAACAGGGATCAACAGTGGGAAATGTAAAGCTCTTACATTTTACCGGAAGTGACGTAATATTA
This sequence comes from Pteropus vampyrus, assembly GCF_000151845.1. NCBI lineage: Eukaryota > Metazoa > Chordata > Mammalia > Chiroptera > Pteropodidae > Pteropus > Pteropus vampyrus. The sequence goes on along the minus strand of NW_011896816.1, from coordinate 725 downwards.
TTTGGAGATACACTCTAAGTTAAGAATTCATAGAGTAATCCCTACAGCAACCGCTAAAGCAAAACAAAACGAAGCAAAACAAGTGACGTCACCAAAATTCTACTTGTAGAGATAAATGAAAACCATAAAAAAAAAAGTCAGTCAATCCAAAGGAAGACAGGAAAAGCAGGGAGGGGATCCTCCAAAGAACCGATCAGTCAACTAGAAAACAAACAGGAAGGTAGCAAGATGGCAGACTCAAACACACTACCTACGATTATGTTAATTATAAATGGTCTAAACACCCAAACTAAAATACAGAGATTTTTAAAACTAGATAAAATAACAAGATGCAAAATATGCTATGTATGAGGAATGTATTTTACATAGAAAGATGTCTATACACCCACAGTAAAAGTATAAAAAAGATATACCATGCAAACAGCAATCTTAGGAAAGATGGAATTGCAATATCAACATCAGATGGCTTGAGACTAAAAGGCCAGAATGTTATTATGATTAAAGAGCCAATCAGCTAAGAAGATCTGATAATACTAATTTTGCATGCACCAAAAACCCTTTCAAATACATAAAGCAAACACTAATATAACAGAAAATAAAGATGTAAAAATCTTTTTGTATATTTCATCCTTGGATTTTGACCTTTTTTGATTTATAAGAGCTTTTTACTTATAATTTTATAAGCAAGTTATAAACACTTTGCCTATTATATATATATAATATTA
>NW_011896815.1:3830-5906 GCF_000151845.1 Pteropus vampyrus | reverse complement strand
CAACAACTTCTTTACTAAAAGGCTTATTTTGCCTTACGTAAACCCTGTCTACTGTTTCTGTGCATATGAGTGCATACTCCTTTGAAATAAACCATAGCCACCCTCAAGAGAGCCCATAATCTTGTTAACTATCCTGTAAATCAATCCCTGCCTTGCTTCTCCCTCCTCCATGTAATCTTCTTTAAGTTCCCTTTTTAATTTCAAATGCACAGAAGAAGCTGCATAACTGTTACTCTCTGGAGCTTTTGAGATCTTGATCCCCGGCATATGTTGTCAGTCTGGCTCAAATAAACTCTAATACAAATTAAATTCTCTTCAGGTTTGGATGTTTCTTACATCAACAGTGCTCAATAAAGGTGCTGTCAGTTAACTTTTTAAACAATTAGTCAAATCAAAAGGACTATAAATATCTAGATTCCCTTACATTAAAATGTTCCAATTATTTATGAGTATTAATTGGAAAATGACCTTTTTAGAATCAAGTGCTGTATCATATCAATCTTCGCAACCCTAGTACCTATACTAGGCCTGGCATGTAAATGGCACTCGATAAAGATGCCTAGAGCATTCCTCCCCAAGATTTAGACATGCCTGGCACTTCTTGCCATCTATTCTCAACTTTCAAAGTCCTTGCCTCAACCCCTGTGGAACCACCCAGTTAAAAGCACTTTGTCATTTCCTATCACTATCCTGACCCATTATCTGGTTTATTTTTCTCACATCTGTTATCACTACCCCAAATTATCTTTTTCTTTGTTGGTTTACTTACCTACTATTTTTTCCTTCCCACTAGAATATAAGGTTCATGGACTCAGGAAACTTGTTTGTGTTTTTATTTGTTGTGCCATCACATCAGTCCCCAGAACACCAGTAGGCACACAGTACTTTCTGTTCTTTTGTTTGTTTGTTTGTTTTTAATCGGATTTTAAGGACCTAACCATTCACAGCCAATTGAACATTAAAACAAACAAACAAACAAACAAACAAACGAAACAAAATGTAAGACTCAAACTGGCCCTTCATCACAGATAGTCTGAGAGACATGGGTTTAATGGAGCTTATTTACCATTCCACGCATATATAAACTGAGCTAGTCACAGGGATGTTGGCTGACTTGCGCAAAGGCTAACAAATGGTTGTTTCATAGGCCTGTGAAGGGAAGTAGAGTTTGCTACACCAAAAAACACCTCGAGATATTGATTTTAAGCTGGTTATTAAGGAAAAAGAGACTCAGAATGAATCTTTGACTCTAACCCTTTGCCTGGCTAAAGGAATTTAGTTAGAGGATTTGCTCCAGGAAGGGAGATATCATTCCAGATAACTATGGTTTAATACAAACTAGTATATGGTAGAGAGGAACCGTGCAAGGCTCATTTGTTCAAAGTCCTTTCTGTGTCTTATAGTTAAAGATGGCCCAGCAAACATTACTTATCAAACGTTTGCTTTTCCATCTCCATGTGAATTGCCTTCTGTCCTTTGAAGTACCCCCCAACACCCAACCGCCTTCTCCTTAGCTCCAGAATGGCATGTAAACCTCAATTGCCCAATGCCTCCTTGGGTCTCCATTCTTATAGCACTCCTGAATACACATTCGCATAATAAACTTTGGACATTTTTGCCTGATAATCTGTCTCTGTTAAATTTGATTATCAGCCCAGCTAGAAAAACTTAGAAGGTGGGGAAAAAAGATTCATTTTGTGTGTGTGTGTTGTGTGTGTTTGTGCGCGTGCACCTCCACAACCGACATAAAACTCTAGATCCTGGCCCTGTGTTCCTTACTCCCTGGCTGCAGAATCCCTTGCCCTTAGCAGGTTAATACATTGAGCTTCTTAGATTGCAAGGTGTGTGAGTTCTTTAACTTTTTAATCGCAGGTAACAAAGTGCCTTTACTCTCAATGTTTTGTCATACCAGTGCAACAGCCAATGATATGAAACTTGTGCTGAAATGTTGCGGTCCCTCCCCTGACTTGAGCAAGGCCAAGATTTTCATTAGTATGGGATTTGCACTGCCAAGTAAATATGCTTATTTGTTTTACTATATTAGGCTTTGCTATTCAGAACTAGATTAAACTGTCA
>NW_011896815.1:0-2545 GCF_000151845.1 Pteropus vampyrus | reverse complement strand
TCATACTCAGAGTGAAAGCCAAAGTCCTTACCTCACATCTGGCCGCTTCTTTAGCATCAACTCCTAACATGTTCCCCTTGTTCACTGGGTTCCAGCCACACAGGCTTTTGTGCTTCTCCTGGAGCAAGCCAAGCAAATGCACATCAGTGTCTTTATGATTTTTGATCCCCATTGCCTAAAACCCTCCTCGCCTCTATTTAAGGCTAATTTCCTCATTTCAGTCTGGTCTATGCTTAAATGTCACCTCCCCAGAGAGACGTCCTTGGCCATTCTACATAAAACAGCACCTCATCTCTGCATCACAACCTCCCCTCCTCACCCCACTCTGTTCATCTTCCTAGTATTTAGCTAGAGTACTGTCTGCTTATTTTACGACCTGTCTACCCTCTGAGAATGTAAACTCTATGAAAACAGGGACTTTGTGGGTTGCTTATATATCTAGAAGAGTGCTTGATGTGTGTTGAGTGAATTAATAAAGGAAGGCCAAGGATGAGAAGAGAAAGGGAAGCAGCATTATTGAGCATTTACCCTCCTGGACCCTGTGCCAGGCTTCGTAACCACTTTTTAGGATAGTAATGTTCTCACCATTGCACACAGGGTTCAAGATAATAAGTAGCTGCCACTTCAAAGTCACAATGTCCAAAATCGCAATTATAATCTTCCCCCTCAGCCTGCTTTGCTTCCAGTGAATCCTGTCTCAGGGAATGGCAGCAGCATCTTCCCAGTTGCTCAGATTAGAAACCTAGGCATCTTCCTGGGTGCACTCCTTTCCCTCATAGCCTATATCCAATCCATCACCAAGCCTTATTGATTTTGCCTCCCAAATATTTCTCAAGTCCGTCTGTTTCTCTCCATCTCTACTGTTGACATTCTAGTTTAGCGAATCATTATTTTTCACTTTGATCTTGCACTAGCTTACTATCTTGTTGACTCCCCTTTTCCATACTTGTCCCTCTAATAATCGATTCTCTTTACAGAAACCTGAGTAATCATTATAAAATGCAGAATTGGTCATGCCCTCCTTCCTTCTATGCTTAAATATTTCAGCTATTTCCCATCATTCTTAGCATAATACCAAGGTTCTAAATTTGGCACAGGTTTGGCACCATCCTGCCCTTGCCCCCTTCCACCAGTTTCCATGATGCTCGCTGTGTATGTGCCATATTTCTAAATACTCCAGGCACCTTCCCACCTCACCCTGAACACTCTCATCACCCTCATTCCTTGTTGTCCAGCTTTGATTTGTTAATTTCTCATTCTTTAGGTTTCAGTCCAATTATAGTTTTTCAGGGTTTCCTGATTCCATCACAGGGCTAGGGACTGATGCGAACCATCACAGAACAAGTGACTTCTCTTTCAGGGATTTTATCACAGTTATAAACAAAGAAATGTGCAATTATGCCTATCCTTCCTACTAGATTATAATGTCCTTGAGGTAGCACCCTATGCAACTGTTTTATAACTGTTTTTCCATCATTTAGTATAGAGTAGCACATGGAAAGCACTCAATAAATATGTTAAATGCATGAATGTGATTCACTTTGAATGGTAGATTTAATGAGGTTAGATCCTGGCTTTGAACCTAAGACTGTATGACTCCTAACTAAAGCAGTCCCTCTCTGTCCTCAGTTTTGCCTTCCACTGTTTCATACTCCATGGATTCAGTTATGTGCAGTTAAACCTCAGTCTGAAAATATTAAAGGAAAAATGCCAGAAATAAACCATTCATAAGTTTTAAATTGTGTGCTGTTTTGAGTAGCATCATGAAATCTCCTGCTCTGTCCTTCCCAGGATGTGACTCATCTCTTTGTCTAGTATCTCCCCACTCATATACGTCCCCTCACTTGTCAGTCACTTAGTTGCCGTCTTCGTTGTCAGATCGACTGTCAAGGTATCACAGTGCTTGTGTTCAAGTCACCCTTGTTTTACTTAATAATGGCCCCAAAGTGCAAGAGTAGCGATGCCGGCAATTCAGATATGCCACAGAGAAGCTGTAAAGTACTTCCTTTATGTAAAAAAAGTGAAAGTTCTCAGTAAGAAAAGCCAAAACATCGCATGGTGAGGTTGCTCAGATCTATGGTAAGAACAAATCTTTTATTCGTGAAATTGTGAAGGAAAAAGAATTTGTGTTACTTTTGTTTTCACACCTCAAGACACATCTTATCACATAGATATTGAATCATCTCACATCATCACAAGAAGGGTGAATATGGTACAATAAGATATTTGGAGAGAAGATCACATTCACATAACTTTTATTACAGTGCATTGTTATAATTGTTTTATTTTATTATTATACATTATTATTAATTTCTTATTGTGCTTAATTTATAAATTAAATTTTATCATAGGTATGTAAGTATAGTAAAAAACAGTATATGTAAGGTTTGATACTATCTGTGGTTTTGGGCATCCATTGGAGGTCTTGGAACAAATCCCACAAGGATAATGGGAGGCTACTTTATACCATCATTCTTTCCAAAGGTGCCCAAGGCAAAAGCCTACCAAAGGCCAGAGAGAAGTGGAGGATTGGTAAGTTCTGCCT
>NW_011896814.1:0-4838 GCF_000151845.1 Pteropus vampyrus | reverse complement strand
TATATTTATAATATTTTGTTCCATGATATGGACAAAATAACCACAGTAATACAGAATTACATAACTATCATCCTTCTTAAAAACTGAACAGAAACACCTGAAAATATTCTAATACTAATTCCCAAGATGTTCACAAATCTCTGTAACTTAAAAAAACATGCCAATGTGGTCTTTTAAGGCAGGGGTCCCCAACCCCCAGGCTGAGGACGGGTACAGGTCAGTGGCCTGTTAGAAATCAGGCTACACAGCTGGAGGTGAGCAGCAGGCAAATGAGGAATTCTTAATGTGTATTTGCAACTGTTCTCCAGTGCTAGCATCACCGCCTCGGCTCCACTGTAAATCATCAGGCATGAGATTCTCATAGGAGCACTGACTGGTCCCTGGTGCCAAAAAGGTTGGGGACTGCTGTTTTAAGGGATCCTTAGAGAATATTGTGTTCATTTTTAAAATGCCTTTTTAAATACTTACAGATAGTCTGGAACCGGCTCTCACTCGAGCAACAAACTCTTTCTCTTTCTCAGCAGCTTGCCTCTGGACCTTTTGAAAGTTTGTCAGTGATGCTGTGAACTCAGCTACTAGGCGATCCTTCTGTATTTTCCTTTGACGCTAGAGGAAAGGGGGATAAAAACCTACTAGAATCAAGCTGTGAAGTTCAACAGAATTTGCAAAAGTTGTTTCACCACTAGCTAGCTCTTTAATTCTGAAATATTCACTCACTCTCCAATTACAGGGCCTTACTAATTAACTCTCAATAACATTTTGACAGTATGTTCAAACACTGTGTAAATTTACCTTGAGGCAAAAGGTCCATAATGCTGAATTTCTTATCTCATATTTTCACCCTAAAATCTGGGCCATGATTTTGAAGTTATTTTAAAGTAGTTTTTTGTTGTTGTTGTTGTTGTTTTTTTAAGGAAAATAAAACCTTATACTCTTGTCTAATTAACAATGTCTACTAAGTGAGCAAGAAAATAAATATGTGCCCCTAGGAAACCTCACATCTTGAATGAGTGTGCATGTCTCATGAAGTCCGTCCTGGACGGCCAGGAAACAACTATTCAGGAAGCATGTGCTGAGCACTTACTTAATTATGGGTAGGGCAACTGTATGGAAATAATTTTTGCTTTATTGAATCACACAAGATACTACCTGGGCAATTAAATATAGTTTTGTGTTCTGTGAGCTAATCTCAAACAGAATATTCCCCCTACTTTCCTTTCTAGCGTAACAGTTCAAAGACACTACAATGCACTTGATTTCTTTCACATTCAATACGTCAACAATGTGTTTTAAAGCTTAATACCTGTTCACTGGGGGTAGTAGGCAGAGATCCAAAATCTTTAATGTACTTATCTGTTTCTTTAGCGAGCTGGTTAGTATACTGCTGCTTCTGTTGCCTAAAGTGAGAAAACACGCATTATAGCCAAAGAACTAATCTATTTCTTTAAGCTCCAACTCTGTCATTTGAATCGACCTTGATGCATAGTTTTATAAAAATCACTTTTTTATAGATTGACTCCAAATTTTCTCTATGAAAATAAATTTTTCAGGTTCTATTCTTTGATAAATACTGAGTAAATAATACATAGAAAGTTCTTTACTCACACAGGGGGTAACCAAGCTTCGAGTAATAATTATCAGTAGCCATTTAGAAAGGAAGATGACTTAAGCTAACATGAGATTGTGAGATGTCTGATGTATGATATACTGGGAGTGTGAGAGACTTTTACTTGCATCCTATGATTGGGAGGTCTTAAGTAAAGAGAATTTGTTGCCTTAAACTTTGCCCAGTTCCCAGGTCTTAGGGTACATCTGGCCTCTCACATTTCTCTACCCGGGCATTTATATCCTATAGATGAAAGAAGGAAGGAAGGGAGGGAGGGAAGGAGGAAGGAAGGAAAGAGAAAGAGAGAAAGGAAGAGAGAAAGAGAGAAATACAGAGGGAGAGACAGAGAGAAAGAGAGAGAGAGGGAGGGAGGGAGAAAAGAGAGGAAGAGGTAATAAATAATAGTACAAATTTACTATTATTTAAGTTTGCTGCAGGAAAAAAAAATAACATTTCCCCATAAAGGGAATAGGACACAATAAAAGAGGCAAATTATATTAGAATCTACATCTATCTTGTTAGCTAGCTTATAAAGTCAAAACTAAGATTTCTAACTAAACTTGACACTAAAAAAGGCTTGTATTAATGAGATGCTTTATAAGTTACAGCACTGATACCTCTCATATTAAATACATATTAGTCCTGTTAAATACATATTAAAATAATGAGATAGTATATAAAAGTATGCTTAAGTATAGACACCTGTTATACTTAAGTTGTTTTTCCCCATTCTTTCCTTTTCTTTTCTTTTTAATGAAATACTTACAGCTGTTGCCTCAATTCAAGTGAATCTTGAGGTGTTCCAAGTTGATTCAGAGTCCTCTGTATTTCCACAGCTATTATGATGGAAAATAAATGTATATTTGTTACAAATGTTATAGCGACAGAAATTAATTTTAAGAAATTAATATAAGCAAATAGGCAGACAGAAAAGGCTAGAAAAACAAAGATATATACAAAACACATTAGTTGAGAAAAAAGTAATAAGTGGTTTATTTGAATCTAATTAGTAACAATGAATTAATTTTCAAGAGAAAATCGTGTGGGAACATTAACATATGAAACTGCCCATAATATTGTAATAACTATATATGGTGTCAGATGGGTACTAGATTAATCAAGGTGATCACTTTGTAAGTTATATAAATGTCTAGTCACTATGTTGTACACCTGAAACTAATACAATATTATATGCCAACTGTAATGGGGAAAAAACTCCACGAAACTGCACTTACAATACAAAAATATTATCTTCTTTCCTATCAGAAGATTTAGCACAATGGCACATGGACTTTCACTTAACTCTACTGGCATAAAAATTGTGAGAAAAATAACTGTAAAAATTACATAATTCATTGGAATATAAAGTAAATGAACTATAGTTAATAAATGAGAGGAATAATAGAATTGGAAAAAATTATTTTTCAATTATTTTTGTAATAAGTGATTCAAACTAGGATTATCAAAGGATGCGAAAACCACAGGATATTCACACGACCTCAAATTATCACTGCATAGATGACATTAATTGTAAGAGTTAACTTTATCGTAGATAAATTTGCTGCTTAAAACGATCAAATTTTGCACTGCCAACGGTACAAACTGGCACTATTAGTATCCTGACATGATGCAATATGACCTACGTATTTTCCTTGCCAAAATATTTAACCTGAACCTAATCATGAGACAAAATCAGACCGATTTATATTTTAGGATAATCTACGAAATAACTGGCTTGGATTATTCAAAATGCCAACGTCGCAAATGAAAAAAATTGATAGTAGGTGAGCTTTCTAAATTAAGAACTGAAAAAAACCCTCGGAATAATAAAACACACGAATGTATGGTACTTGACTGGGTTCTGAATCAGAAAAAAGAAAATGCTACAAAAAAATTGTGGGGACAATTAGAGGAATCTGAACTTGAAATGTGAGACGAAACAAAAGTTAAAAATTGTCAACAATTGGTGAACCCAGGTGAAAGGTATATAAAGAGTTCACTGTACTATACTTTTACTTTTTAGTGGGTTTAAAATACTTAAAATTAAAAGTCAGGGGTTTAAAATTAATGCTAAACTCATAATCCAGAAGTCTATGATCACTGCAATAAAAAAAAGCTCTTCGCATATGGGAGGATCTATAGTTTTATGCAAGTGTGTACAAAAATAAAATCTCAAGTAGAAATAAGTTGAAAATCCATCTCAAAGTAAAGAATTTTCACATTTCCAAGAACTAGAGAAAAATAATCTGATACACCCATTCTTTTCACTTAAAATAAGTGGTTTATTTATATAGCTAAATGCTTTTAAATAGTCATTATTTATTTATGGAATCAAGGGAATAATTGTATTTCAAAACACAGAATAACTTTTGTTCGCTGGCGATGATGTAATGAACACTGCTTTCAAGTTAAAGCTGAACAATATAAATCCTGAAGAACTCATATAGCATATAAAAACTGCTAAACATTCAGCTAGCTTCAAAGGAATTTCTTTTGCTTTAATTTTGGCAGATTTTTTCTTTTGTAGGGTAAAGAATTCTTGTTTGCTGTTTTTAACTTATCGGGGCTTGCAATTAGTTATACATTTCCTTCTGAACCTCAACAGATGTTCTTGGACTACTTTACAGGGGTTTAATGCTTTTATTTTATAAAAAAGTGTGTTGATAAGACAAACTGTAGTACAGGCCACTCTAGGATAAGGACAGGCATTTATCTCATCTCTAGAGCAGGGGTCCCCAAACTCTAGGAACTGGTCTGCTCAGCAGAAGGTGAGCGGTCAACGAGCAAAAGCTTCATCTGTATTTGCAGCAGCTCCCCAGCACTAGCATCACCGCTTCAGCTCCACCTCAGATCATCAGGCATTAGATTCTCATGGAAGCACTGGTCCCTGATGCCAAAAAGGCTGGGGACTGCTGCTTTAGAGGGTCCTTGCCTTTTAAAAAAGTTATATTAAGTGATAAAAAAATAAACTGTCCAATAAATTACACCAGGAAAACTCCTTATTTGGGGGTTCGAGAACCTGATTTTACCTCACAGTAAAATAAATCTGTAATAAATTTTGAATTTAAACACTAAAAAATCGAAACCATTAACCTGCTACATAAAACTATAAAAGTGTATTTATTACATGATCTTATTTAGGATCTTGGAGTGAGGTATAAATTATCTAAGTATGACACAAAACTAAAAAACATGGAAGAAAATATGACAAGTTGACAAAACAAAATATTTT
>NW_011896813.1:2650-3672 GCF_000151845.1 Pteropus vampyrus | reverse complement strand
CACAGAGACGAAAAATGAACTCAGAGACACGAAGGGCTGACCGAGTCCCAGAAGGACCAGGGAGAGGAGGCGGGTGAGCGGGAACACGTAAGCCAGTGACAGCACAGAATGATCCGTCATTGAAGAAATATATGACTCCTCGAACTGAGGAGATTCGCGAAGAGATGAGAACGATTAAATTTTTAAAAAGGAATCCAGACGCAGACGTGTGATGAGAGACATCAAGGAAAAAACAAAACGTTTAAAACATCAGAAAGAAATGACAGATCAACCGCAGAGTTCGCGGCAACGCGGATATATGACAAAGCCTTGAAGTAATGGCTCCAATGCCAAGTAATCGTCCACTAGAGCCCTACGTCCAAGGAAGCTACCAGCAGCACGTTTAGACATGCATTGATTAAGACTGTGCCTGCACCAGCGGCTTCCGAATTTGTCCCCAAATGGGAATCAACCTGGAAGTTTAATAAGTGCCGATGTCTATGTCCCGCCCCCACAGACGGTGGCCACTCGGAAGTCAGGGGCGCGTCTGGGACCTGCCAAAGCCCGCGACTGTGAGATGGCCGCCGATGAACACGTTTTAAAGAGACAGAGAAGAAAAATAACATCCCAACTTAATTACAGTGTGAACTGCGTTTGTCCCACATGTCGGTTACACGCAGTCAGCTACATGCGGTGCATAAAGAAACACCCCAAACACGGGGAACGGAGAGGCGGGAAGGAAAGAGATACGAGATGATTCCGGCGCCCGCTAAACAAAAGAAAGCTTGAATGGATTTATGAACATCACATAAAACAGATTGTAAGGCGAGAGCATTATTAGGAATAAAAGGGTCACTTTCAAAGATAAAAACAATAACTCCCTGAAAGATTAATAATCTGCAATGCCCACACATCCAATTACATAGCCTCGAGCACACAAAGCGAAACTCGACGGAACCATAAGCCGATGAATCCATTTACTAACAGATAAATCAAGCTTTCGAAACGTCGGCAAGAATAGAGAAATTGAAACATGGTAATTC
>NW_011896813.1:0-791 GCF_000151845.1 Pteropus vampyrus | reverse complement strand
TGATTTGACGTGAGCAAACGAATGTCAGTCTTTGGGTTTGACTTTTGGCCGTCGACAGGTGTTTCTAGGGAAAGCCGTTCCCTGGCAAGAGCCTCTGCACCTGGTCACGGCTTGGCCAGGGGAGGAAGCCTGAGGGGCGGGCTCCTTTGCTGCTGGCTACAGAGATGCTGGGTCCCCTCCCGAGATGCCCCCTCGGCTTCGGCACAACCCACTCTGTGAGCCCCTAGCATCGGGGCCCATGGCGTGGGCCTGGGGACGTGGGGACGAAACCAGTGCCACCTGCTCTGCTCCGGCAGTCTGCCGGGCTGTGCGATGTGAGTCGTGCGCGGCTGTGGCTGCGTCCACAAGCGCCCCCGTCCGTCCTGCGCCTGCGGCTCGCTTCCGCGGTCAGCCCCCTTGGGGTCCTGCTGCTGCTCGCCATCCTCATGGGCTGGCGGTCCCCCCACGGTGGCGGGCTGGGCTCCAGCACAGGAACCAGTCGGGTACGACCAGGACTTTGCAGAGAAGACCGGGAACAGGGGCCGGGGCGCAGCTCAGAGCCTCCTCCTCCTCTTGCCGACATTTCTCATAGTCCTCAAGAAGATCGAAAGCCAAGTGTCCTCAGCAGCAACTTGGTCCTGGCCATGATGGTGGCCTTGGGATGGCTGAACGGGGAGAGGGAAACGGGGCACAGCGTGTTCAAGTTCGATCCCAGAGAGCATTTTGGGGTCATCCACAAAGGCGCTGGCCGGATCCGCGGGCTGGCCCTCCGGGTGTGGGTGGCCTCTGACCTGCGGGCATGGCCACCAGGT
>NW_011896812.1:2451-3760 GCF_000151845.1 Pteropus vampyrus | reverse complement strand
CATTCTGCTTGCTTGTCACTGTGCACAGCCCGCAGTGCGCGTTCTAGTGGCATGTCTGCGCTGCCGTCTCTGATCTCATTAAAGTTGGCTTTTGTACTGAGCTGCTGCGCGCCCGCTCTTGCGTCCAGAGTTGCGTGGCCCCGAGCTGCGGCCCTGTGGGCAAAGGGAAGGTTTGAAGAGAGCACGGCTTGCACGTGAGACACTGGTTCGGAACCCACGGCACGTGTATCAAGCTGGTGGTGTCCCCCTCAGGGTGGGTAGCACGTGAGTGTGCAGGCAGGTGGGCGCAGATGAGCAGGGTGGGCCTTGGGGCCGTTTCTCAGCCCTGTGTGGGCTCTGAGAATCCAGGGCTGCTGGGGACTGTCACACACCTAGCGTCAACTCACGCCAGACCAGCACCTCTGTGCGGGTGGGAGGCAACTGGATATGGCTTTCCTGGTACCAGTGGGCCTGGACAAGGGTGTCTGGAACTCAGTACAGCCAAGAGAATGTGAGAGTGACAAGGTATGCAGCTAGGGTCCAGGGGACTGGCTCTTAGATCAAATCATGAAAACCGGAAGCCGTGCAGCGGGAGTGAGGTGGGCTCGAAGGCACGTTCACAGACCTTCCTATTTGGGAACCCAGAGCAGCCTCTCTGGAGGTGAGAGTACAGCATCATCTCGTGACCTCGCTGCAGAACAAGATCGGGAGCTGGTGGCCTTGCCCTCCCACTACAATGTCCAACGTGCACTGCTTAGCAAGCTTGGGGCGGGGGGCGGGGGGGGGGGGGGGTGACCAGGCCCGACCATCCACTGCTGACGCCAGCAGACTGTCCTGCAAGGCAAGCCTCTGGGCAGAGTCGTCAACAGGACTCCACCTGAGTCCCCCCGTCCCTTTCCTACCAGGTGCCCCTGCAGGTCCATTCTAGGGATTCTATCTGTCCCAGCCGGCCCCAGCGAGGACAACGGGGCCTTTGCAGACTAGAGGTGAGTGGTGCTTTGTAGCAAAACGGGCTCAGCCAAACCTAATCCTCCACGGGGCCTGCATTTTTCGACAAAAATTGAAGTTCCTGATTTTTCCCTTCCACAGGTACGTTTGGGAGTTTGCTTTTAAAAAGGAAAGGAAATCCACCTATGTGAAAAACATGTTCGCCCGCATTAGACGCAGGCCTCCACTTATCCGGCCTGGCGGAAGGAAGGAAGGCTGCCAAGCTGGGGAATGGGGCGGAACCCGGCTCGGCACTCCTGGTGTCCGCGCTGCGGGAACGGGAGCCCGGGCCGCCATCGCCTGAGTCACCTTCACTCTCCGCCTCAGGGGTAGGGGTAGGGGT
>NW_011896812.1:0-1146 GCF_000151845.1 Pteropus vampyrus | reverse complement strand
TCCTGCAGGCTTCAGTCGGCCCTGGCCTGTCTCAGGACTACTGGGCAGCCATGCTTGCAGGCCCCGCTATAGCACGCAGACAACAGGCCCAGATGAGGTTGCCATCCTCCCTGGCAAGGGGCTTCACCTGGAGCTTGAGGAGATGCTGGTCCCCAGGAAGATGTCCATCAGCCCCCTGGAGAGCTGGCTGACTGCCCGCTGCCTCCTGCCCAGACTGGATGCTGGGGTCCCAGGGACCGTGGCTCCAGCCCAGTTCTACGAGTGTCCGCCTAGCCAGGCGGGGAAGGAGACTGAGCAGCGGGGCGAGGGGGTGCAGGATGCACCCCGGATGCAGTGCAAAAATGTACTGAAGATCCGCCGGCGGAAGATGAACCATCACAAGTACCGCAAGCTGGTCAAGAGGACCCGGTTCCTCCGGCGGAAGGTCCGGGAAGGGCGCCTGAAAAGGAAGCAGGTGTGTGTGGGCCCTGGGGCCAGGGTGGCTGAGAATGCATGGCCGTGCCACAAACCAGTCTGTGGCCCCCCTCTGTCCTCCTAGATCAAGTTCGAGAGAGACCTGAGGCGCATCTGGTTGAAGGCGGGCCTGAAGGAGGCCCCTACGGGCTGGCAGACCCCCAAGATCTACCTGAAGGCCAAATGAGCAGAGTGCCCCCGCCCTGTGCTGCTGAGCCACTGTAATAAATGGCCCTGCCAGCCTGGACCCTCTGCTTGGTGTGAGCCACCTTAGTATCGAGGCCACTGCCAGCCTCTGGTGAGAGAGAAGACACAGAGGCCCCAGAGTGGCAGATTGGCAGTCCCTTCCCCAGCTGGCTCCCTGTTAGTGAATGTATGCTGTGGGTATAGCCGTGAGCAGAGGCCCAGCCCTGCCCTCAGGGCACTTACATTCGGGGGGCGGGTAGAGAGAGCAGCCTCATAACGAATATGCAGATGGCAGAAGTGCCATGGGACAACATAAGAGGGTCAGGGAGTTTCCAGGCTGAGGTGGGGGGTATGAGTAGGTCACAAGGTCTGAGTGGGGGGTCAGTGAGGGCCTCACTGGGGACACAGGGCAAGGGGCAGGAAAGGACCGCGTTCCCCCAAAGATGGTGGTCAGTGTCCTGCAGGCTCTAAGGACCTGGGTCCTGAGTGACTCTGACCCATCTTACT
>NW_011896811.1:3636-4236 GCF_000151845.1 Pteropus vampyrus | reverse complement strand
CCCAACACCCTCGCCAAGGCGCTGGCCGTCACCCCAACACACCGTCCCCGCCACAATCTCTGCCTCACACTCAGCATCTCACATTTTCCTTTCTCTTTTTAATTTTCTGCCTTCGCTGCAGTGGGAGAGTCAAAGGCCAGAAGCCCTGCCTGTCCCTCGCCCGCACGTGCCAGCTCCCTGGCTGAGTGATCGGCCTTTCCTCCCCCTCTCCGCAGGGTGGGTCAGGCTCACGGCCACGGCCAGGTTTCCGCAGCGCTCCCCACGTGCCCCCCCAGACTGCCAGAAGTCCAGTGCCCAGGGCGGGCGGGCCCCCTCACCTCTGTGGGTCAGAAGGGCCTCGTCCAGGAACTCGGCGGCCTTCCGGAAGTGCTGGGAGACGTCCACCTCGGGAAAGTCGTCCACCTCCACACCCAGGTACTGGATCTCCAGGCCAGTGTAGAATTCGGGCCCGGTGTAGACGCCCGTGCCGTGAGCCGCGTTCAGGATGTGGGTAATTCCCAGCCGCTTCAGCCTCGACTTGTTCACGGCCACACTCCTGGGGAGACAGAGGCAGGGACACTTTTTTGCCAGTGTCGGAGCTAGCAAGCTGCCCTCCCCCCC
>NW_011896811.1:0-2058 GCF_000151845.1 Pteropus vampyrus | reverse complement strand
GGAGGGCGCTGCCCTGGCCCGGACTCGCGTGGTCGGGCGTCGTGGGCGCACGGGCGAGGTGGAGGGACACCGGTTCCCTCACTGCCCCGTGTCTCTCCAAGGCTGGCGGGCGGTTCCTTAGGCTCAGGCCCTGAGTACCTGGTGTGTGTCCGAGCCATGCCGAGAGCTCCACAGTGCCACACGAGGCGGAGCGTCCACTAGACTGCGCGACGGCCTTTTCTCATGCCCCACCTCTCGCTGTTGCTGGTCTGACTGCTCTACATGCGGGGTGCGCGGAACCCAGGCAGAGCCAGGCTCTCCCCGGCCCTTTTCCCGGTCGCCTTTATTTTACATATTTACTCCGTTTACCATCGACTCCCCGGACCGGAGCGGGCGGCCTGTGCGTCTCAGTCGCCCGCGCCTGACGGGGGGCGGGTGGCCGGTGGGCCGTGAGCTCTCATTCCCGTCTCCAAATAGCGCTCAGGGCCTTTCCGACATCAGGTCGGAAAAGCTCAGACTCCAAGCGAATTCAAAGTCTGTTCGCCCACATCGCGAACGAACCTTTATCTCCTCCTCCTCCTCATCTACTTGCTCCTGATCTATCAAATTCGTGGGGAGAGGAAGACATTTCTTTTCCCTAGGAAGGAATACGAGAACATGTCCTCGCCGCCCCGGGTCTCCCAGGGCGGAGGGCCTGGTCCCCCGAAGCCCCTCTCCTCCCCGGCCTCGTCCAAACCGCCGGCAGGTGCCCACGCCCTGCAGCAGGTCTCAGCTCTAAACGCCCTCCGGCCCCACGTCCACGCAGAAGGTGGGAACCCTCCGTGGTCCCAGAGCCCTGTCTGGTTCAGCGAGATGACGGGTCCCTATGCCCTGGCCCGCTCTGTGTCCTCTCTCAGCTCTCTCGGGGTCTACAGAGCTCGTGCGAAGCCCCTCTCCGTCCCCTCCCTGCTCACAGACCTTCCTCGACTCCGGGTAAAAGACAGAACTCCCGGCACCTCACAGCGACGTGACGTTCGGCAGTGTCCTCCTCGGCCATCTGCACAGCAGCGAGGCCGAGAGGCCCGAGCAGTGGAGCGCAGAGCAGGGGGTGCAGGGTGGAAGGTTGGGGCACATCTCGGTGACGAGGAGGGGGAGAGAACTCGCAGACGCGGGTGGTGCTGGGGCAGTCGGGGGAGGACGAGGGCGGGGAGATACCTCGCCGGGCTTGGATGAGGTGACAGAGGCCCAAGCGGGGCGCAAAGAAAACAGAACTCAGAGGGTTCTTTGAGAAGATGGGCACCCAGATCGACACGCAGCGGCAGGTGGAATTTCTGGTCCCTCGTGAGGGGTGCAGGAGAACCAGTTACCCCAAGGGCTCTGGTGGGGCTCAATGGGCCAGGGGACTTCGAGAGACCGGGGACTACACGGAGAAGGAGCAGCCTGTGCGGTTCCCAGGATAAGAGGCCAGGAAAGGGGTCACGACGCCCCTGCAGCGGATGCCGGGTGAAGCTGAAAGCCGTCTGCACCCGGAGTCCCCAGCAGGGCTCCCTGTCCCCACCCCCACCCCCACCACAACTGGGAGAGACACCAGGGCAAAGGGAGGAGAGAGGGGAGGATAAAAACCATGGAAGTTTATTTTCCTAAAACCGATCAGGAAAAAAAAGTCCATCCAATTAGGATGCGTATCCTTGAGTGAAATGTCGTGTTTTCTGCCTCAAAATTTACTGTGCAAATATTAACATCTCTCCCACCACCCCCGTCCTCCTCCCCCACACTCGGGGCCGCTTGGACACCACCTCTAAGCACCAGCGGAAACGCAGATCTAAACCTGGAGCCCCCACCCCCACCCTCAGAACTCCCTGGAGGCTCCTGGCCCCCGCGGCTCCTCTCTAGCACCAGCCACCCCGGGGCCCCCGAGGTTCACCGAAAACCCAGTGGGAGGCGCCAGGGGCGGAGCAGAGCTGCCCGTCTGGTGTCGCACTGACACGTGGCACTCACGCCTCTGTCCCAAGGTGGGTGAGGAGGGGTCGGCAGAGCTGCCTTCTTTGGATCAGCTCCTCGTTAGTGCGGTGGGAAGACGAGGCCCCCGACACCTCCCGG
>NW_011896810.1:4815-8356 GCF_000151845.1 Pteropus vampyrus | reverse complement strand
CCCCCCACCAGATTGTGAACATCCTAAGGACAGAGACTTTAGCCTTCTCTTAGTTTCATATTCCTGGTTTGAATATGCTACCAACAGAACACATAATTAAGACGATTTTAAGAAATTAAAATTTTACAAATAAAGAGAGGCCTTGAGAAGCTAAATAAGTGGCTTAAGGTCACTGAACACACTCTCTATCTTCCGCCACATTAATGTCCCTCCAGTTTCAGGAGAAAAAATGTTCTATTTATTCTTTCAAAGATATTTGTTGAGCATTTCTTGTATGCCAAGCTTTTTTTTTTTCCCCCCTCTTGTTGTCACAGAAATTGCATTCTATTGGCTGGAGATTTTCAGTAAGTAAAATAATTAAAGTGTTAAGTCCTGTAGGAAAAATTGAACTGAGTAAGAGTGACTATAGGAGCAATATGAAATAGTGTAGGGATTACAATATTAAATAGTGTGATTAGTGTAGATTTCACTAAGAAGATGAGTTTCCTACAAATCTCTATTTCTCTTAGCATTAATGAGTAGAATGAAGTATATCGAAAAGACAGGTCAATCAAAATATGGTTAAAGATGAATAGACATTTTCTAATCTTATTCACTGGGTATGGCAGGGCTAAGGTAAATAAGAAGTGACAATTTGTGGGGGAAATGAAGACCTTGGAAGGCTTCAGGACGATTGTAGTACATTTGTAAGTTTTATTTATACCATGTAAATAAAGGACATCTTTATTCCATCAGCCTAGAATCATCTCACATCCAAAAAGGAGGAATTATCTGACAGTGGGGCTGCTCCAATTATGGATCAATCATTTTGAGAGAGGTGATTCTAAGGCCACTTTCCATATTACTGACAGAAAAGTAGATCTCTTCCTTGAGGACAAAAGACATGTTAATTATTATAGTGCATGAGATGGAGACTAACTATAAAGATAATTTCCTGCTTCTAAGCGATGTGATTCAGCGTCAGGTATGAATAAATAAGAGAAACCTCTTATATTTTTCTTCTATGCATCTGTCCTATTTATTTTGCTCTATCTTTCAAATGGCTAGTATTCTAATTTATTCATTAATTAATATTTAATCAAAATAAGATATAGTTCAGATAGCATCAAATACTATCAAAAGTCTTATACCAAAAAATATCAGCATCCAATATAACCCATAGTCATTTCTGTTTGTTTCTCAGAGTCAATTACTTCCATAAAATTGAACTATTTTTCTTGGGGTTTGCTTTCATATATCTAAATATCTTTAAATTGCTATTTCTTAATTTATCAATTTTAGATATTATCCATTGACTTTTCATTCTTTTCAATAAAGATATTACTCTCAAGAGTCTCCTATATGCCTTCATCTTTGCAATATTGTGATATCACAATTTTTAAAGAATAATCAATATTTAGTGTTTAACTACTGAGTCAAACATTTTACAATGCTTACGTTTTGTTTCTTGAACAAGATCTTGCATTCCCTATGGTCAATGGTGCCCTGAGTTTTTCATGTGTTTAGTTTTTTTTTTTAATTTTGCAAAAATATAAATTTTTATTTTTCTTTAAGTCCTTCATGCTATTTTTGTCATATATTTGATTTTTACATAAATTATAAGCCCCATAGTACTTTATTATTTTTTATTTTAATTATCTTTTAAGTAAATAAGAAAAGATAAAAAGATTTTTTTTCTATATTTACACACTTGCTTACCACTTCCATACTTTTCATTCCTCCCCATATATTCAAGTTTCCATTTAGTATTTTTTTACGTGATTATTTTTGACATGGTCAACTTTGTTAAATACCTCTTACTATTATGTTCCAAAAGACCAAGAATAATATATAATGTATCAATAGAAATTTTATTTTACAGAGATGTCATTCATTCAGCTCTTCATCTTTCCAGCTCAATCTAAACTCTTGTTTTGTGGACATATTGCATTGCTCATTATGGGATTTTACTTTGTCTCTGTGTAATACTCCATTTTCTTTCTAAAACTTGTGACTTTCTCTTTCTCAGAGAGCCTTCTCCACATCCCCTCCTTATTTGTTTTGTAGCACATTATCCAGCACCTTCTTAAGAAAAGATCCATAGAAGGTAAATTTCATGTCCAAACATCTTTATTCTTTCTTTGCATTTAATTGATGGTTTACTTGAATGTACAATTCTACATTGAAAACATTTCTTTCAGAATTGTGTAGGTATATCTCTATGCCTTCTATCTTTTGCTATTGAGAAATATGGTGCCTATGATTCTGAATCTTTTACTATTTATTTTTAAAATTGTAATGTTTAGAGATTCTAGAATCTATTTATGGTTCAGAAATTTCATGACATTGTGTTTTGGCATGTGGCTTGTTTTTCTTTCATTATGGTACATATTGTGGTGGATACTTCCTATCTGAAGACTGAATCTATTTTGTCTTCTTTGCATTACCATTATACAGATGTTTAAATTCTTGTAATTTACTAAATATGTTATCTTCCCTTTCCTTCTTTCTACTTTATTGTCTTTTTGTTCTCCTTTCTGAGAAATTTAAACTTTATTTCCAAAATATTTCTTAAAAGTTTTTAGGAAGTTTTTATATTTTAATGGCCAAGAACTAGTTATTTATTTTCTGATTTTTCCATATAGCCCAGTAATTGATTTATGTATAGAAGATGTTTTCATTTCTCCATGAGCATTAATTTTTTTTATGATTTCTTCTGTTCCCTGAATTAACTCTAGTTCTTTCACTTTGTTTCTTATTTGCTTTGGTTCTCTCTTTCATCTTGGATGCTTCTCTCAAAAATCTAGTGAACCTGACATTCATTCATATTTAAGAGTAAGGCACTTAAAATCTTTGGAAACATTCTGTTCAAATGCTAGTCCTCACTCCAGGGCAAACATATGAATAACTCATTGTTTCATTGATAAACCTCAAAATTTGTCTCTGGAGATTTTTTCTCTGAAGCTATTTATTTTTTCAGGACAAGAATCCTATAAATCCCTGTTTGGGATACATATGAATGTCTTCCCTAGTTCTGGAAGCAGGGTGGAGTACTAGGCTAGATGTCTCACAAGGCAATGTAAACTTTAATGCCTTCTGTTTTCAGTACTCTACCTTGTCCAATGTTAGCTATAATTTCTATTATTTTTAAAACCAATGCCTTCATTTTTTTCATTATTTTTTCCCTTTAGAATTTAAAATATTGAACAAACTTACTTACAGTTGACAAACACAACAAAAAAACTATTGTGAACATTTTTGCCATTACAAGCTTTGATAAGCAAATTGCTGCATCCAACAATAGATGCCAAACTAACTTTTCACGGGAGATATTAAAGAGCCTTAGTTCAAATATTAGAAGCCCTAGTCATGTTTTTATAATTGCAGTTCTCTTGGGCTGTCAGAGCTTAATTACTTTAACTTGCAAAAATAGAAAATTTCCTAATGTGAAAATTTATTGTGTTCAAAAAGTTAACAGGAAATGAGGAGAAACATCTGTTACAGAACAAGAAATATCTTTAAAAATATATATATATATGTGTGTGTGTGTGTGTGTGTGTGT
>NW_011896810.1:0-2171 GCF_000151845.1 Pteropus vampyrus | reverse complement strand
CTTATCTTTAAAATGACTTTCATTCTATTTAGGAAGATTTAATTTATTTCAATTTTTAACTTTTGAATAGAGTGCTTGATCCATTAAATTTCTGCCTTTCATCTTTGCTAAGACTACAAAATTCTCTTTAAGTATTATGTCAGCTGCACCACACAAAGTTTAACGTAAGAATTTTTCATTTTTACATAGGTTATATATTTAAATTTAATTTTAATTTTTAACTTTTGAGGCATGCAGAGAATGTGCATGTGTGTGTGTGTGTGTGTGTGTGTGATGTGTATGAGTCTGTGTGCTGTAAAATATATGTGACAATGTAATAATTATGAGCCAGATTCAATCACATGAACAAGGATACCACCTCAGACATGACAGAAATTAAGATGTAAGGAACCGGTTTCCCTGAATAACCTTGTAAAGCAGAGCACTCTCTCTTCTCTGATACAATTTTTTATACTTGATCCACTGTATTAAATATGTTACCCTAAATAATACACAGTGTTAATTAATTTTACTCATACGTTAATTAACACCTTTGTACATCATACCTTAATTTGTTTATTCACAGTAAATCATTGAAAATTTATTTGAAAAAGGTTCTTTTGGTTGTTAAAAAAAAGACTGAACAAGTATTTATTTTAAACCTCTTCTTGAAAGATAATTTCTCTTAGTTGATACACTTTTTCCGACCATATTAACAATGATATTATGGCATTATCTTTCAGCTTTCATTATTAATGTTGTGAAGTCTAACCAACAGTCTATGACTGTCTTATAAATAATCTACCATTCCTCTCTGGCTGCATTTAAATCTTCTTTTTCTCTTTGATATCCTATAATTCCACTATATGAGTTCTAGGTTTGGGTTGAAATATGTCCTCTTGAATCTCAAATCAGGTGCCTTTCAGTAATATTGAAGATTATCATTTTTTGTTCCAATATATATTTTTGCCCTTTATTTCTAATAATCTTCTGCAGCTCTGACTACATGAGTATTCGGTGTTTAAATTAAGTGTTTCCATGTTTCTTAATCTATCTTTCATATTTTACATCTCTTTGTCTCTGAGAAACATATTTCTTAAAGTTTTCTTTTTAAAAAATATTTGTTATTATTTCTTTCTTCAATTCTAACTAAACTATTGCTAAGTCTAACTACTGAATTTGTTCATTGCAATCAGTATAATTTTTGTATCTAGAGCTTCCACTAGATTTTTTTTAAAATCTGGTTGGACTTTATTTATAATCTTATTAACCTTGCTCATATTTTTCAATATCTTTTTGATTTCTTTAGATATATTCTGTTAATATTTTGTATAGTATACCCGATAATTATAATATATGAAATCTTGTAAGCTCGTTTCATTTGTTTATTTCTTTTGGTTGTTCTAACTCATGGAATTTTATTTCCTTTTTGTGTTTTATGGGTTTTAACTGGGAGATATTTCTTTTATAAAAAACTTTGTTGAATATTTTTGAGGCCTGTGTTAATGTACAGGCATATCTGGTTTTATTGTGCTTTGTTTTATTGCACTTAACAGACGCGTTTTGTACAAATTAAACACAAGACTCTCAACCAGCAAAAAGATTACGACCTACTTTATTAAGATATTCACTTTATTTTGGTGGTCTGGAACTTAATCTGCAATATCTCCAAGGTATACCTATAGTTCCTCCTCAGAGAATATACTGTTTTCTTTCTGTCAGGTGCCTTGGAAAACAAATTACCTACCTCCACACTAAATTAAATTATCCACTTGAGTTTTCAGAACCCACAGATAGTCCTAGCTTCATGGGTTATGAGACCTGTGCAGTTGCTCATCATCAGTGTTTAAAAATGTCCAATGTCTGGTTTAATATTTTAACATCACTGTCTTGAAATTCTTAATTTTTTTTTAAATAGGGATACCATATTTTCATTTTACACTGGACCCCACAAATTATGTAGCTGGTACTGCACAAATTATAGATAATAACATTTATGACTAAAAACTCTCCTGAGAGTCAACTTGTGGTTGGGAATTCCCTGGGAAGCTTTTTCTTCCCATTACCATTGTCAAGATAGGCAAGTTTCCTTTCTCACCTAGTCAGTGTGGCAATGGTTTCTCTATTCAACATGATACATCTCAACTTTATGCAGGTTTTTGTATTGATTCCCTAACCTGAGTGGGCCCTAG
>NW_011896809.1:3128-4550 GCF_000151845.1 Pteropus vampyrus | reverse complement strand
AATTTATACAAGATTATAAAAGTAATGGAGACTTGTAACTTGACATTGTGCTAAAAGCCATTTAATTAAACCGTTCGAGCTGCAGTCGTCCGTTTGATGTGATGAAGGTCCCATGAGCGTCGAGTGGGCGTGTCCACCCAGCCTCCCGCGGCAGCCTCATCAATTCTTAACGGAAAATATAACTTGAAGCAAAATTTAGATTTTTCATATTCAAAGAAAAAAACATTTTTAATACTCAATATATGTGTTAGATGATTCGAGATCGGCAAAGCTATCACTAAACAAATACTTTATACATTGCACAGTATTAGCTTCCTTAAGAGGAAGAAAAGATGAAACTGATCTGACAGCCATATACATGTTTCTGACAACATGTACATGTCTGACACACATGAGTGCACAACAACCCTCTTTTTCTTCAACAAGATCATCAAGATAATATGTGTTAAGCACACGCATTTGGGCGGGGTGGTTTACAAGGGGTCTCTGTTACATTTGGTTGCTATGGCTTCCTGTGCGCTTCAGCTCCTGAAGTGCGGCAGACCTCGGAGTATGAGACTACCACGAGCTCTTTCTCCCTTCACTTTTCTGGGATGCTAAGCAGTTAGCTCAAAATCGTTCAGTGGTCACTCAAGAAAAATCACAAAGTGCTCTAAGATTTGGCATCAAGATGCTTTAGTATTATTCTTGTTTATGACCTAGATGATGTAATAAAAATTCCGTTTATTTAATTTTCAGAAAATGAAACTGAATGGGGTCATTAGCATTTGTTGATTCGATTTCATAGTCTATTAAATAACTTGGAGAAGCAGGTAGGCACAAACCGGATGATACGGAAAGGCTGACTTAAAGCAAAAACCACAAACCTCAAGTATAAATGAAAGTGCTTACATAGTTTCGAAAAATATCCTGGACTGTAATGAAAAACAAACTTAAATAGTTATTATAGAGGGTCCTGAAACTTATATAGACTATTATGTAACTAGTAAAGGTATAAATAAAATACAGACAATATTATAATATCAGGTCATATTTCAGACCTGGGCTTGATGCCCAGATTTTTATAGAAATGTGCCGTAAACTTGATATTTAATCAACTACAAGTGATATTTCCTTACATTTCTGAAATATGTAGAAATTGATAAAACAACTCATCAGTTGCCTGAAGTAGTGTCCCAACTGGTTGCTCTGCCTTTAGTCTCAAAACCTCCACTTTCTCTTCCACGTGCCACCCTCACCAGGGTACACGCTCCACCTTCCCCGAGCGTCAGGGCTTCTCGTCACCCACGAGCACAGGAGACTGGGGGTGCAGTCCAAGGAAGACCATGGCACCTGCAGAACTCACTTGAATGCTAGTGTTTATCTCAACAGTTCATCATTTGTTACATTTTATTTTTCAGTCTATCTGTGTTCATTTTACTC
>NW_011896809.1:0-683 GCF_000151845.1 Pteropus vampyrus | reverse complement strand
TGTGTGTGTGTGTGTCTGCATCCTCCTGGCTTACTGGCTTAGTATAATGATGCCAAAACAGCTTTCATGGGAAAGTCTCTCCTATTTTTCTGAGATTGTATTTATTTTATTGGGTTTTCAAATGGCCTTTTTATATATATATTAGTGAAATAGTGGTCACAGTGAAAGATGGTTTTTGTTGTTGTGGCTGTTTTATTTGCCTTAAATTTTTTTCCTACTTGACAAAAAATAAATTAACACTGTATTAGTACCTTTTCCATTTTAAAAAACTTATAGTGGTCTATGAAATTCAAATCTGGAAACCATTGTACCCAACTGAGAATTTAAGATAAATTGTGGCACATCACCATTATCCTTTTGTGAAATGTATAAAAAGTTTTGCATTTAGGAACTGAAAAACAGAACTTAAATAAGCTAAAGCCATGCTCTTTATATTCAGTGTCTCTACTTAAACTAACTGGTAATAGGTACTATTATCACTGTTTTTTGAATGACAAAAAACAGATGGAGTTAATTTTTCCAAGGTTCTATCGCTAGTAAATAGCAGAGCCAAGATTTAAATAGATCTCTGTCTGCCTTCAAAAACCTTCCAGAGTCTACGAAAGACAAAAGCTGAATTAAGAAGTTTAAAAAAATGGAATTTTCAAAAAATAAAAAGACCAGTAGATCTTATATATAGTGTG
>NW_011896808.1:0-2592 GCF_000151845.1 Pteropus vampyrus | reverse complement strand
AAGAAAGCATTTCTTGAGTAATCTTGAAATGATTCTTCTGACATATTAAATAAGCACTACTGTCAAGGTAATTGACCTTTGGTTATCTGACATACGGAAGCAATCACAAAATCTGTGCATTGGGGTTCAATTTCAAAAGTAAAGTGTAATCTCGTTTTGTTTTAGTGTATATAGTGTTTACCTCTTTACAAGTCAACATTTTATCTCTTTTGAGACTTAAGAATTTTTTTGCCTAGGAACTATGGACTGTTACACTCTTAAAGTAGCATAAAATGCACACTTGAGGATAAAGAGCTTTTCTCTTTCACATTTTTTTACCAGTCACCTGAATGAGAATGGATTGATGATGAGTCAGTCTTGCTTTTCTTTTGAATGCTTGGGCTGAATTCTCTGAAAATTTCTATTCATTTAAAGGAAGATTAGACTCGAGCTATTTAAAATCATATATATACCGCAGTGAGTTTAAGTAACTACTAGCAATATTTAAATGTTTCCTTCCTGGAACAGGAAGCAAGGACTCAACTTTACACTCTTCAGAGAAATTGATTTATCAGAAGAAATCCTTGGCTTTGCTGATATTGGATTTTAATTTGTTAAATAAACAACATCGCAGTTAGATGTTTTTCAGAAAAAAAATGTATAAGGCAATGGTAAAAATGAGTCATTTGGTATGACCAATGTAAGTTTATGAAATATGTAATCTATAGGAAATAAATAGCAATAAAAATGTAATATATATGTAGGATCGAAGTATGTGTGTGGGGGAAGGTAATGACACCAATTATTAAATAACTTTTGCTAAATATTTATTTTTCTGAAATTGAACATATCTATGCATTGCTTTTTCAGAATTTATATACATATATATATATACACACACACATATATATATATATGTATGTATAGTCTTAATTTTTTAAGGAACTGAAATTCCAAGTGAAAGAAAATTCTCTCTTCTTACCATGGATGCTGCTTTCCACTGAAGCAGACAATAGCTTGACTTGCAAATATTTTATGCTTAACCAAGTCCTATAAGTGGAAAGGAAGGCTCAAATAATTGGGACATTAGAAATCAGACTTTTATTGAATTTGAGCTCATGGTCAAACACATTTTCAATAAACTCAAAATATATCTATAGCCCAGAAATGTTGGTAAAGAGCAAATTTAAATCCATAAATCACTTGTTCTTGGATATGTGTGTGTGTGTGTGTGTGTGTGTGTATTCAGAGTTAGGGAATATATCGTGTACACATTTCAAAATTGAGCCTATATTGAGAGGTCAGTAAGGCATGTCAGAAAGTTAGTACAGCCTGTATTATTTTAATGATGAAGAGATTACACTCTTCAAAAAAAGTTCCAAGGGGAACAAATTGCTCTCCTCATTCATTGAGACACATTCTAGATGGGACTAGAGAAAGTGAAGGAGAATTTCCAGGGTCAAGAGATTTTTAAATTAAGAGTGAATCTTGAGAGAAGATTTGATCAAATTTTAAACGCTAATATACAAGACAAATTTACAACAAATATAAAGTGGTAGTTCAGACCATAGACTGTAGAATAAAAGTTTTCCAAAATCCATTTTTTTTTTATTATTAGCTTAGTTTAAGTGGCGTTTTAACCTCTTTGAGCCTTACTTTCTTCATAATAAAACCTAGGACACACTGTTGTTATGAGGATTGATTGAGAAAAATGCATGGAAAGCATTTTACTTAGTACCTGGCTTAACTTAAGTCTACAATCCAAATGCATGTTATTTTTATTATTGGGTGTGGTGGGGAGTTGAAAAGGGATGAATAGTAAAAAAAAATTTCAGAATAAAAGAATGGAAGTGGCTTACCAGTGAGATGGTAGGAAATGTGTAAGGATTCCTTCAACTGCCATGTTGTTGCTGCACAGATTGTGACCTTGAGATATGCATTAACCCCTTTGGTCTTGCAAGGTATTAAACCTACAGGTTACAGTGTACTACATAGAAAAGAGGATCTTCAGTAGAAAAATCATGACTACAAGTCAAGGGAAGAATGTAATCTGTCTCACTCTACAATGAAAGGGAAGAGAATCCCATTTAATTATAAGCCTAACTTGTGCACATAAATAAGATGCAGACATGGGCACTAATCATTCTATGTCAAGGACTTTACCTACATTCTAAACACTTAAGTATAAAAGATATATGTAAAAGAATAAATATTTCTAAAAGTATATTTAAAATGAACTTTAAGAAATATGGAATAGTTAAAATGTTATTTCAGCCTTGTAACTATTCCATATCAGAGTTTAAAGAAGAGCAAGTGTGAGAGAAATTCAAAATATAAATTGTAGTTTTAAATTATTGATGAGAAAATAGAGGTGTGTAAAGAAATTATTCCAAATCTGAAAATTTATAGTTTTTATTTACAAACTTGCATTTATATATTAGTAAACTTGAAGTAATGTATACTTACATTGCTATTTTACTATAATTATGATGTTCTTCAGGGAAGCATTAAAATTTAGTCTAACTCTTCATACTTCATAGCTTTTTCTAAGAGTTCAAAAATGCACTTATTAATTCAAATTCAAAAGTTCTGGTTGGTATCTATTATGTACTA
>NW_011896807.1:908-1874 GCF_000151845.1 Pteropus vampyrus | reverse complement strand
AGAATTAAGTGCCCTCCTCCACCGGAGGGAGGATGCTGTTTGCTTGGTATCCCAGGGGCTTCGACTTGAGTCAAATTGGCAGAAGGAGAATGATTCGATTAGTGTGAAAGGGACAGAGGCAGGTGATGGGGGACGGATGGCTTCTGACATGCCAGCTGTAGAAAGATCAAATCGAAGTCATTCAGGGTCTTCTAAGCAAAAGAATTATTCTTCTTCATAAATCTAAAAGATGCCCATGTAAATATAATTGTATTAAATAATGTTTACTATCGATTCGGGAAAACACCAGCCAACTTGAACAGGGTCGAGAGCACGTAACTGGGGAAGGTAAAACCCTCATGGCCCGTCCGCAGCCAGGTGGGGACATATTTCAGAAGATTCTGTCATTCCTTGCTCTCCAGTGCTCTGAGATTTCTTCTTGGTAAAGCTGCCATCTGATGCAATAGGCGAGGAGACTCAAACTCGTCCCTCATATCAGTACTTAGTGAAAACGGCTTAGCCCTGATACAGGGTTTAACCCCTGGGGGCAGGAAGAAACCAGAGGAAGAAACGGGTCTGCCAGAGACCAAGACCTTGAACATCTACCCCAGAGGTGAAGGTTCTGGAAGTGGCAGGTACCAGACATTTCCTTGAGGGGGTCTGGCCTTGTCCCTTCAGGAGCCACTCACGCACTACACCTCTGCCTCTCCAGAGAAATTTCTCAAAAGTGACATTTTCACCTCTGCACTAGGTGCTGCCGGCGAAACGCAACAGAGCAGGTGAGGCAGATCCGCCAGCAGTGGCTGGCCCTCTGCAGAGCACCCCGCCTGAGATGCTGGAGGGGGAAGGTGTGTGTGTCCGTGGGGGGTTATAAACTAGGTCGGACAGGTGGATCCCGAGGTACACATAAAGTTCCACCTTCATGGAGATTGTGGGGACAGCAAATGGGGAGAAGCAGATGAGGGGGGAATGGGAAAGGCAGGGGAG
>NW_011896807.1:0-858 GCF_000151845.1 Pteropus vampyrus | reverse complement strand
GGGGGAGACAGGAGGAGATGGCGGAGGCCGGAAAGGGAGTAGATGGAGTGGAGAAGGGGCTAAAAGACGGAGAGGCAGCGGGGAAGGTCTGAGGGACATGGGGGCGCGGGGGCGGCGGGGGGGAGGATGGACACAGGGGAACAGGGAGAGGAGGGAGGAGGGGAGCAGGAAAAGCGGAACGCAGGGCAGAGCGAATTCTGGGGAGGCCGGCGGAGCGAGCTAGCGAGAGACCGGCGGAGACAGGGCAGGGGACCGGGGGGGGGACCGGGAGGGACGAGGCGGAAAAGTAGAGAAGGAAGATAACGCTTCGGGGAAAGAAGGGTGGGCTCGGGGAGCGTCGCCCCGTGGAGGCCGGTCTCGAAAGAGCCCCGCGCGCACGAGCGGCCGGGCCCGGCGCGAGACGGCCGAGGGGCCGCGCGCCCCAGCCCCTCCCCGCTTACCTGGCCCTTGACCAGGCTGGCGGCGAACTGGCGCATGACGGCCTCCACGGTGTAGGCGCTGGACCAGCCGCGCGGCGTGAGCAGCTCCATGCAGATGGCGCCGCCGTCCAGCACGTAGCCGTTCTCCAGGCGCGGGCTGAGCACCCGCATGAAGGGCGGCGAGAAGGGGAAGTTGTCGGGGAAGGTGAGGTTGAGCAGGATGAACTCGGTGTTGGTCTCCTTCATGTCCTGCCACAGCACCGAGTCCTTGTCCACCTGGTGCAGCTTCACGTTCCAGTCGAAGAGGCTCTCGTCCACCAGCTCCACGGAGATGAAGCGGTCGCTGAGGCGCGCGATGTCCTGCAGCTCCTTCATGAGCCGCCGGCTGCGCACCTGCGTGCAGTGCTGCTGGCGCGCCGCGGGCACCAGGCTGCCGCCG
>NW_011896806.1:2166-3743 GCF_000151845.1 Pteropus vampyrus | reverse complement strand
AGCTCAAGGATTCGCCTGTTCTCCAAGCCTCAACTTCTCAGCCTGGTGTTAAAGCCTCTCCCTCTTTGACTACCATCAAAATGGCCACAGGAAAGGAACCACTGATTTGGCCCCTGCTGTGTGCTTTGCTGGCTCATCCCTAATGCTGCATTGACCTGTAGGGGGATGTTATTGGCCCACATCACAGATAGAAACGAGGCTGGGAAAGTTGAAGCGGCTTATGCAAGACCACAGAGCTCATCAGCGCAGGATTGGGACTCATGTATGTTATATGAAGTCACCTCACCCTGGTTGGCTGTCCATAGATGTTGGGCCTTTTGGGCAGATGCCAGCAGCCTTCCACCATCAGAGGTGGGTGCAGGCACAGCTCTGCTTCCACATAACCTCGACACTGGGACCTACCCAACCGTGAAAGCAGGACTTGGGCCGATTTCTGCCACATGCCCCAGTATGTTAGGTTGAACTGTATGAATCTGCAATTTGAAAGTGTTGGCAATTCATATGGCCTAGTGGTTAGATTAGATATTAACCTACTATGAGCAAGTGGCCTCCAGTCACACAAGCTCAGTGAGGTCCTGGGGTCTGCCTCTTGCCTGAAAGGCTCAGTGGAGGCAGGCTAAGGGACGCTGCTCCAGCATTGGTGAGGATCAGGCCACAGCAGTCTCCGTTTGTGGGAGAGCCAGAGGGCATCAGAAGCCCAGACCTACTCCCAAGGTGTGAGGTTGCTGGTCTTGGCAGATTCTTATACCCTGCTTGTGCAAGTGCTTAAGTACTTCTTTGATACTTCTAACCATCCTTGAGTTTCTCCTCACCTTCCTGTTGGCTGTGAAAAATCATTGCTAACATCTTTCTGTTAATAGAGTTTTCCATTGCCCATGAGATGATATATTTGAGGTGAGGCCTCCTAGTTAGCATCTTTCAAATGTAATTCTCATGCCTAGGATGGATAAAACTCATTAAATACTAATTTAAAGTAATATTATAGACAAAAGAACAAGACCCAAGCTCTTTGACTCTAAGCTTTTCCCACCCTGCCTCTTGGTCTGTTACCTGCCTTCTTCCCTAGCTCTGTCCCTCTCCCTGCATCCAAACAGTCTCATGTCCTTCCCACCCTCATTCTTCTGTTCCTCCAAAGGAAATCTTCCAGCAATGCCCATGCCTTTATCTGACTGATCCACTGTCAGCTCTCTCTGAGTACCCCAGCCACCCTCTCCCAGCAGCCAAGATTATTTCCGATGATTCTGTTCAAGAATCAGAGAATCAAGGATTCAACCAAAATGTACAGAATAGGCATCCTTTACTAAGTGCCTGCTGTGTGCTCAGTATCTCATACTCATCATTTCTCATCCTTATAACAACTCTGCAAGCAGGTACAGGTTATCCCCAGATCCGGAGAGGTGAAGAAACTGGCCCTGGGTGACTCAGCTAGGAAACCAAGGTTCTCTCTCTATTGAACCACAGAGGAGGGGTGGTACCTTGGGTAGTTCTTGGGAGTCAGACAGACCTGAGTTTGTGTCAGGACCCTGATACTTAGAGCTCTATGACCTTGTACTAGACACTTATCCTCTCTGAGCCTC
>NW_011896806.1:0-656 GCF_000151845.1 Pteropus vampyrus | reverse complement strand
AGATGGGTCCTGGGCACCTACTCACAGTCTTAGGATTATGGCTTTGGAACCCGCTTTGGCACAGTGAGGCAGTGTCATGATGTCCCTCCAAATCCTGACTCTGCCACTTCTGATAGCTTCTCATTGGGCTGAGGTGGGGACTAAATGACAGAATCACTCAGCACAGTGTCCAGCTATGCCTAATACTTGTAAATATTATTATCATGCAATACCATCAGACAAAGCTGGGAGGAGGCTCTGTCCCCTGCGCTGCCACTCCTTCAGTTGGATGACTGATGTTCCTACTGCCCTGTGCAGTCTCCACATCAGCAGCACCCCGTTACCCACTTGGCCCTCACCACACTCCAGATGAGGAAACAGGGTACGGAGGAAGACCTTGCTTCACCCATCGACTCAGTTAGAAAGTGGCAGAGCTGGAGTGTGACATGGTCTTCTGAGTCTGGTTCCCTGCTCCTCCCATCTGCCTAGGCCCTGCCTTTCAGAGTGGGCTTTTCTAGCCCCAGGGTTTGATGTGGCACCTTAGGGGCCAGCCGTGACTCTGTACTGGCTCCTGCTACCCTTCCCCCATTCAGCCAGAGGGGCTTGTTAGTTTTGGGTAATATAGTAGACAGGAGCCCAAGATTTCATTTGAAGAAAAGTTCAGGGCCAGGTCCCTC
>NW_011896805.1:0-1174 GCF_000151845.1 Pteropus vampyrus | reverse complement strand
CATATCTTTTTAAGGCCCTAACATCTTATCGAGGCTCTAAGTGTCATAGCCAATGTCACACAAGCTCAAGCCATGGCTACTCTTATAAAAAAAAAACAAAAAACAAAAAGAAAAACAACACTTGCAAGTCTATGGCCACGCCACCCTGAACAAGCCCGATCCTGTCTGATCTCGGAAGCTAAGCAGGGTCGGGCCTGGTTAGTACTTGGATGGGAGACCAC
The DNA here is from genome assembly GCF_000151845.1 of Pteropus vampyrus. Classification (NCBI taxonomy): domain Eukaryota; kingdom Metazoa; phylum Chordata; class Mammalia; order Chiroptera; family Pteropodidae; genus Pteropus; species Pteropus vampyrus. The sequence continues at coordinate 953 of NW_011896805.1, read as the reverse complement.
CTTGGAAGACCAGGTGCTGTAGGCGTTAAAAAATAAAAAATAAGGGATTGTAAGCTGACAAGGTCCTTGCAATCTGTGAAGTCAACCAAAGGTTGCCTCGCCTAAAAAAAAAAAACCAAACCAAACCAAAACAAAAAAACCACTTGCAGCCTTCACTCTTCAAGAGCTACATACAACTATTAATTCATTCATCTATCCACTCATTTATTCATTCGAATAATAGCAACTGGGCTCCCACAGTGTGTCAGACAGCGTGCCAAGTGCTGGCCATACATACAGTGGGGTCCAAGACAGACAAAGTTCTCATTATTGCAGTTTACATATAAGCGCAGAAGAACAGGCTGAACAACTCAACGAATCAAATACAAATTTCAGATCATGAAAGTGTATAAAGGAAGTTAAAGAGGGTCACATACCCTCTTAATGCACGTGGCTGAAAGTAGGATCCTTTTTACAGGAGGTCAGACAAAAATTCCCTCACAAGTCTCTAAGGGATAAAAACGAACCAGTTAAAACATACCGAAAGGGCATTTGCAGGCACTCCTGACTCTGCTTTTAACAGGCTGTGCCTCCTCGCAAATCATACAGTCTCCCCTCATTATTCGCAGATTCTGTATTTGTGGGTTTGCTGACCCGCTAAAATTTAAAAATTAATTTGTAACCCCAAAATCAGTACTTATGGCCTTTCCACATCCATTTGCAGATATGCTGAGAGCATGGGAAAATTTGAGTCAGCCTATCAGCACCCAGCTGCGACTGAACAAGGACAGGCTCCGCCTTCTTGTTTCAGCTGTCCTATAACCAGAGGATGGGGACAATAGGGCCAGCAGGATGGCATCTGCTAGTGAGGCGGCCTCGGGCAAGTCACTCGACACTTCAGAACCTTCTTTTCTCTTTTATAAAATAAAGAAAATAGAATCTACCAGGATGACTTACTTTTAGGATTTAGGATT
>NW_011896804.1:968-1285 GCF_000151845.1 Pteropus vampyrus | reverse complement strand
AAAGACAGACAGATAAGCCAATAGGCAGATATCTCTCTATATCTACCTCTACTCTCTATGGTTCTGGAAGCGAGAGGGAGCAAGGAGCACTTGGGAAACTGTAAGGAAGACAGAGTGTGGGGAAGGGCTATTACTGAGACTGCAACAGTAAGGAGAGGCCTTCCAGCCACGCTGAAGTTAGAGGACCATCAGTGTGCCCCTGGGACCCAGTAGGTGAGTGTGCCAACTCCCTCTGAGGGAGCCGAGTGGCTGCTGCTACTGGAAATAAAGCTGAACTGATATGGATTAACCTGGAGAAAAGAAGCCAACAGGCAAGA
>NW_011896804.1:0-918 GCF_000151845.1 Pteropus vampyrus | reverse complement strand
CCAACTCCCTCTGAGGGAGCCGAGTGGCTGCTGCTACTGGAAATAAAGCTGAACTGATATGGATTAACCTGGAGAAAAGAAGCCAACAGGCAAGAAATGTTCCTCCTCTGTGTGAAAACCCCTGAATCCAGCCAAAAGATTTAAGGGATAATGGAGGCATTTCTCTATTTCATACTGTAGTAATCCGGGTCCCTCAGGATCAAGCACGGAACCTGATTAGTGCTGGGCCAAAGCAGCCCAGAGCACCCGTTTCGATCACGAGCTGACTGCAGGCTACACTCTAATGGGATTGTATGTTAAAAAAATAAATGCCATCCCTGCTTTAAAAGAATGTCCTCACTGAGCCTGAGCTCTGTAGCTATTGTGAGGGGGTGGGGGTGCAGGAAAATATTTAAGGCCTCACTCTTGGGGGTGATTGGCTTTACATTTTGGCTGCAGAACTTTCTGGTTAATAAACTATAGAGTTGAGGGAGTAGACAGGAAGTAAAAATGGATATAGGAAAATATTCTACTGGTTAGAGCAGAATAATACAAAGAGGCGGCATCCCTCTGAGAGGGGGTCTGGCATTCACACCTGGGTGACCTTGAGCAAGATCTCTCCCCTCTCTAGGCCTCAGTTTTCTTACCTGTAGGATGGAGAAGTTGGAATCATACTATCTAAATTTTCTTCCATCTGTAATATTCCTTGTTTAGGTAGCAGTCTCCTGGGAGATTTGGCTCATAGGGAGTTTGTTCAGCAAAGTTGCCAGGTTTTGTTCCCCTGCATACTGTTAACATGCCTCATCCAAATTTGCTACTGTGATCCAAAGCAAACTGGTGCAAAAAAAGTTAAGTTTTGCTTGCAGGTCCCTGCTTAGACATGTACTGCATTCCTGCGATTGGCTTTTAGGTCTCTTGTGTCAAACTCAGAATACACTT
>NW_011896803.1:2897-5300 GCF_000151845.1 Pteropus vampyrus | reverse complement strand
CAAGTAAACCTTTCAGTGCCTTGGTTTTTTCATCTGTAAAATAGGGATAATAATAGCACCTACTCCATAAGTCTGATGAGACTCTACTGAGATCGCGTATGTAAAACCTTTAGTACAATAACTGGCATATACTAAGAGATCAATAAGGTAGCTGCAATTATTGATAACAAAATCATTGTTTGGATAATATGTTGACCCATGAACTGCATGATTGGCAGATTTCGGTAAAGGACTTGGTGTTGGAATGCTCAGACATCACTTATTTTACCCCCAAGGGCCTTACAACTAAGAAATGTCAGATGAAACAAATTCCATTCAACTCGATTCAAGAAGTTATGAAAAATAAATAAATAAGAAGTTGTGAATTGTCATCGCTCCTGTTCTTGCTAATTAGAAATGGCTGAGAGAAATAGATAGCATATCATAAAAACTACACATATACTTTCCATGATTGAAGTACTAATAGCTATAAAAAAAAAAAAAAAGAAAGAAAAAAAAGAAAAGAAAAACGTATTCTCCCTCCACAAGCCCCTACTTGTGTAAAAGAAGTCCACGGTGTCACCTCTAGAGGTTTTCATTATTCAGCAGTTTTTGGAATGAGTGATTGATGTAATTAAAGTTATTGGTAAAGAAAGACTCAGTTACCAAGGAACAGATGAGTCAGCAGAAAGTTTAAGTAATGAAATGATGTTCCAAGGAGTGATTTTTTAAAATAAGCTTTTTTTTTTTTCTTTTCAAACTTTACACATCTTAACCATTGCTGGTCAGCAAAAAGATGTAAAATAATTAAGAGCTGGGGAAAACACACTACACGATGTTAGAAATTCTCAGCTGTAGTCATTTTTGAGAAGATGAAACCATATTTATTGAGTAACAATGATAAGAGGTTATATTTATGGCGAGTCAAACATGTTCTTTGGTGGGCTTTGCTTACATTATCTCATTTAATCTTCACCCACTGAGGTAGATACATTATTATTCCTGTTTTATAGGTGAGGGCACTAACTTTCAGAAAGGTTAAGAAACCTGCCCGGGGCTGCACAGCACGGATGGCACAGATGAGAATGGATCTCAGGCAGCCCGGCACTGGAACCCACCTTCTCGATCACCAAGGGTCCTGGGCCTCTCTGTCTAGATTTCATGGTCATTTAATCTGGCTCACTAAGACATTCGAGATAACAGGTTGCAGTCAGAATTTGAACTCATATCCATCTGCCCCCAGAGCTGTTTCGAAATTCATATTTCTGTGGGAAGAAACAAACAAGTACATAGGCTTGGGGGTCCATTCATTTGTTCTCATTTCCACCAACATGTAGGGAAGACTCAGGACACTTCAGGCTTTGGGCTGTGTGTTGGTGCTACAAAGCTGGCTGTGACAGGGACAGTCAGGAGGACATGCTATAGCTGTATAACAGATGACAGAGGCTCAGACGAGAGCAGGGGAGGGGAGGCAGAAGGACCTGTGGGACTTGGGGAGTGAGTGCCTATGAGGCGTGGGTGAAAGAGAGGTGTCGGCCTGTTTCTACTGGGCGATCGGATGAAGGAAGGGAAGAGAAGCTGATCTGGAGTCGGGGAATGGCTAGGAATGGGGAGACGGTGACCTCGGTCGGGACGTTTTGAATTTGAGTTGCTTGTGGTCCTTCCAGCTGGAGATACACGTCAGGTGGTCAGATGTGCAGCCTAGAGCAGGGGTGAGAGCTGGGGCCGGATGCAGGCCAGGAGCGCGGCACGTCTGCTGAGAGTCGCAGCAGGCCTTCTGGGGCAGGTGGTGGGACCTGCTAGGCAGATACCTCTCAAAGGGAGACAGCATCTGCCCCATCGTGCCTACCGCCCCCTCCTCAAGCTGTTCTCAGAACTAGAGACCCCTGCATGGAAAGGAGAAGAGCCAGAGTCCTTTGTGGTGTCAAAGAGCAGACTGGGCAACGGGTCTTGGCCTCTTACCCCGAAGAGTAACCCACAGACAGGTAAAGGGGATCCGGGCCTTGCAGAACCAGTGGGATGGAAAGAACAGCAGCCTGGCAGGTTTGCAAGGATTCTCCAGTTTCGGTCCTGCCTCCCTAGAAGCACGCCCCGAGATGAGGATTAGAGGGCACAGGCTTATTAAGAAAGGGGCGTGCGGACAGCAGGGTGGGGACCGGGAGGCAGCCAGCCCCGCCTTCGTCGCCAACCAGCCGTGTGACCTTCAGCAAGTTGCTTTACCTCTCGAGGCCTCAGTTTCCGTATATGTAAAATGAACAGTTACTATTTCCCAAAGTGTAGTTAAGCGCATCTTTTGGGGGGACACGTGATGATTTTAAATGGGGGTGAAGAGATGCTCGTGCGGCCCACAGAAGTCAGAAGGCAGCTGGCAAAGCGGAAGGAACGGGGTTGGGAAAATCTCTAGCAGCGACCGGAGACACTGAG
>NW_011896803.1:0-1518 GCF_000151845.1 Pteropus vampyrus | reverse complement strand
CTGGGGAGCGGCTGCAAATATGGAAGAAGCTTCACTCGCTCACCCAGCCCAGCGCCACGCACCTCCTGCTTTACCGGTTGGTGGCCTGGTACCTGTCTGCAGCCTGAGGGTTGGGGATCCCTGCTCTACAGAAACTCCTTAGGGCCAAAGGGCTTAGGGTCAAATCGATGGATATCTTACCTCTCCTCTCTCTGAAAAAAATAATCCTGCTTCTCTCTTATTGTTTGATATCTCAGCAAATAGCAATCCCCAAGCCCCTGGGTGCTCGGGCCCAAATCCTTGGAGGCAGCCAGACTCCCCCTTCTCTCGTCCCTCACACTCAATCCATCAGCAAAGCCTGTTGCCTCTACCTTCAAAATACAGTCCAAATCTGACCACTTCTCCTCACCTCTCTGGCTAACCCCCTGGTCCAAGGCATCATTACCTGCCCCTGGCTTCACCATCAGCCTTCTAACTGGTTATGGCTTCTACACTTGTCTTCCCAGAGTCTCGGCTCCTCACACCTGCGGTGACTTTAAAACATAAATTAGGTCCCGCCGCCACCTCATATCCCTCCCCTTCTTCTTCTTCCTCTGTCTCGCTCTCATCATGAAACTCAAACATCTCACCGAGACCTACAAGGACCTGTAACCTGAACCTGGCTTTGCTCCAGGCTCATCTTCTCCCACAAAGATCTCCTTGCAGCTGCTCGAAACTGCTTCCACCTCAGGATCTTTGCACTTGCTACTTCCTCTGCCCGGGACTCTCCCCCCTCCTTCCCCAGATATCTTCATGGCCTAGTCTCTAACTTCTTTCAGGTCTCTGCTCAAATGCTACCTTCTAAGGGACACTTCCCAGACTGCCCTTGATAAACAAACACACTCCCTTCTGTATCCTTACTCTCCTTAAATTTTCTCCTAACACTCATCACCTGGACATTGTGATAAAGCATTGTCACACTCATCACCTGGACATTGGGATAAACCATTGTCACGCTCGCTTGTTTACTTTCTGTCTCCTCTCTAAAGTGTAAGCTCCAGGAGGACAGGGCCTTTGTTTTGTTCATGGCTGCATTAGAACAGGGAGGCCAGCCTCAGCATTCCACTGGAGAGGTCAGTGCCAAGGTCTCTCCTACGCTCTGTTTCAGCAGGGCAGGATGTGCTGCAGGGTCAAAGGTAGAGCGGATTGTTGGGAGATCTAGGTGAGCCTGCGTGGGGGGTGCGAGGTTGGCGGGGGAGGTAAAGAATTCCAGAATTTTTAAGTTCTTGGGCTGCAGGCTCTGGATTGAGAGCAGAGGAAGCCGCTAAAAGGCCGCTGTGGACAGATTCCACAAGACAGGAGCCTGCAGACAAAGGGCGGGTATAAGCTGAGGTGTTCTGGACTTTCCTGGAAACGACCCTGAAATTCAGTTCTACTGCAAGTGAGGTCCAGTCCATTCCTCAAAGCTCAGCTCTCATCAGGTCATTTCCCTGTCTAATTGCCTTCCCAGGCTCCCCAGTGTCCCCCCTCAAGCCCCAGGCTGTGGTAGGAGGCCAGAGA
>NW_011896802.1:5119-5883 GCF_000151845.1 Pteropus vampyrus | reverse complement strand
CGGAGCTGGGCCGAGGGCTCAGTCCTCACGCGCGCAGCTGTAGAGATGGAAACTGGAGGTCTGCCAGGTACTCGATCGAGGCTTTTCCCAAGGAGTAGCCCTTAAGTTGCTCGCAGAAGCATTCTCGGTGATGGGGGAGGGGTCCCGGAAGTGGAGGGATCAGGCTCGTGGGCGTTTCTCCCACCACCCCAGTGCTGGGGTTTCAGCCGCTGCTTGGTCTAATCCCCCTTCAATGTCTCCGACCAATCTGAAACCCACGGGAGGACCTTGGGGGCAAAAGTGACCCCAGCGCACCGTTAGGGGCGGGTGTGGGCCTGGATTCTGGCATCCGCTGCTCTCTGAGTGCAGCCAGACCATGGTCGGTTCAGCGGAGAACTTTGGTTAGTGAGGTTCTGATCCACTGAGATTTTGTGGGTGTCAACTTAACAGTGTGTATAGACAGGCCTGTGGGCGATGTGTGTGTGTGCAGACAGGCGTGTGGGTGGCATGCGTGAGTGTGTACAGACAGGCGTGTGGGTGGTGTGTGTGTGTACAGACAGGCCTGTGGGCGATGTGAGTGTGTACAGACAGGCGTGTGGGTAGCGTGTGTGTGTACAGACAGGTGCGTGGGTGGTGTGTGTGCATAGATGAGCGTGTATGGCAGGTGTGTCCTGCTTTGTTGAGTGTGTTTCTGAGCTGGGCTCACTTTGGCCCAGGACAGGTGAGGAGGACAAGGTCTCTACAGGGGAGGTGACAGAGACTTCGGCCACAGTGCTCTCTGCAGC
>NW_011896802.1:0-2049 GCF_000151845.1 Pteropus vampyrus | reverse complement strand
CAGCTTCCGCTCAGTGCAGGGCCTCAGCCGGCGTCCGGGGCGCCCGGGGCCGCAGCGGGGGCTGCTGGGCACCGAGGCCCCCGACGGCAGGAGTGCGAGGGCCTTGTTCTGCCCGGCCCCGCGGGCAGGCCCTGGGCCATTTCCCCGTCTGGAGTTCTCTCCACAAGCCATCCCGCCCGCCCCTCCCAGCGACTGCCGGGGCCCGAGGGGGCCTCTCTGATCCCCGAGCTGGCTGTGGGTGTCTCCACTGCATCCCACATGGCTGTCTCAGTCCCTTTGTCCACTTCTGGGGAGCCGGCTTTAATTAATTCTCCAGAAACGGAGTCAGCCTCCCTCGAAAGGACTGAACGTGCTGCTTTTCCCGCCAGGCGAGACTGAGCTGGCTCGGACTATTTCCGCGAGGCCAGCGGCTGTTCACGCACAGGGAGCATTTGTCCCTGAACACATCAAGTGTGACAGGTCCCTGTCCTGGAACGTGGGCAGAGTCCATGCTCTTTTCCTAGCATACAGGCCAGACTCCCAGAATGTGGGTGCCATCAGAGCCCCACTTTGCTTGGTACGGTCACTTCCTCGGGTCTAGCTGTCCCCTGCTTCAGCGGCCTCTGAAGGCGGCCCTGCCTCGCTCGGAAGCCAGCTCTTGGCCTCTCTGACGTCCAGCCCACCCATCGGCCTTCAGTCCCCGCAGCCCAGCCTCTCCGCGGGGCACAGAGGCCGCGTTTCCCGCATGGGTTCACAGAGCTGTGGCTTGCAGGCGGCTTTGGTCCTGTCACACCTGCCAAGGTTCCTTGTTCCCAAACCTCAAGCCACTTGGCGGCTAGTGATTAATCTCTCACGCCCTCGATGTCCCTCATTTCCAAGTCACTGCAGGCTGGGCAGATGCTGAGGTTCGCGCTCACCTGGCCGTCTGCGGAGCCCCCTCAGGCCCCCTCCCCGTGCCTCCTGTTCTCTCCCCCTCCCCCGCCTCTCTCGCACTGTCCTCAAGAAGGGTGTCTGGCACGCAGAAGGACCTGAAGCGGACGCCCGCTCAGAGGGGGCGGGGCTGGTGCCCGGCTGCTCAAGCGGGGGGGCGGTGGGCGCAGGGGTCAGGCGGGGAAGGGACCAGGGAGCGGTGCGGCCCCCAGACTCAGGGAGGCAGGGCTTAGCCCTGCTGTCCCCGGACAGGCCCCTCACGCCCCCGCACCCACTCACCACGCTCCCAGGAAATGGTCACGGAGCACCTGTCCCCCCAGAAAGCCCCCCTCCTACTCTGTCCCGTTTCACAGTTGACCAAGGACGGGGGCAAAGGGATGGTCCAGGGAAGACACCAGCATCCCCTCTGTCCCCACTCATTGCTTCTGGTCTTCTGTGCACGTCATGAGTGGGTGGGACACAGATGCGGGTCCCTCTCGAAGAAATAGGCGCTTCATCTGGGCTGGCCGCCCCGGGCGTACCCCGCGAGGCGTCGTGCAGAGACCCTCTCCCCGGGGAGGCAGGGTCTTACGGTGGGGCCTGGGGCTCTGCCTGGGGCACCGGGCTTCAGGTCCTGCTGCGTCCAGCACCGCCCGCCCCTGCCATGCGCATGCACCCTCTGTCGAGTCAGTCACGTTTCCTCCCACAAGGAGCACCTGCTGGTCTGGACTGCGGTTGGTATTCAGGGCCTCCCTCGAGGCCCGCCTGTAAGGTTTCCAGGCACCGCCTGCAGAGCTGGCATTGGCCAGTGGCTCTGCTCTCCCTGCCCCATGGGAGGGAGCAGGGTCTGGGCCTGGCCCTGCCGCCCTCAGCTATGTGGTTATATGTACAAAGTAAGAAGGCAGCGTCCATTTAAATTCTCCGTCAGTGTTCAGGATGGCTCTTTCTGATGGGCTGGGGGCAGGACAGCGGTGCGGTGGCAGCGGCGAAGGCAGGGCCCGCTGGCCTCAAACCTTGACGTTTGTCCGCTGCATCATCTGACATGGACACACGATGGCCCTCACTAGGCCAACGTCTGTGAGGAGAGCCTGGCCTGGCCTTTCGGGCAGAGACGGCTCTCCGTTGGGGCCTGGGCGGCAGGGAGCAGCACCTGCGTCCTTA
>NW_011896801.1:2331-3608 GCF_000151845.1 Pteropus vampyrus | reverse complement strand
GTCTGTAATACACAATATCAACACTTTAATAATTTATCATATCATAGCTTAAGACATTTATTTCCTGTAAGTTATGAATTTGATGGAAGTATATATCATCTAGATCCTCAGGGAAGCTGACAGTGAAGTGGAGTCCACCCAGTTTATGAAGAGATAACATCAGAGATAAAAGAAGAAGAAGGAGAATTGGACAAGGAAATCCTCAGACTAAGGTGCATATCCAACACATGAAAAAGGATGAAGTAAGGAAGATCAGGCAGCTAGATAAACAGACTGCAATCTAGATATGACAAAGTCCTTCCAGTGGAAATCTCCAGAGCAAAGATCGTCTGTCAGATACATTGGACAGAAACAGCCAGACTACAGTACACTTACCATTGCCACTTATTGGTTCAGGTTATCCAAAAAGAACATGACTTCTTTTTAAAAGCAGAGGAAGATCCTGAAGACACTGAAGCTGGGGCCGTCAGCTAACTGCATCACTTCGATGAATACCCACATGTTGGTACATGTCATGGTTGTCAGTCTCACTCTTATGCCATGTGGACCAACTTCTGCAAGTATGTTGAAGAGCTGGTTCCTCTAGAGTTCTAGCCGGCTTCTGTTTGAAAAAAATGTACAAGAGGAAGATAATTTAATAGGATAAATTCGGCCTTAACTACTACAGCGTTTTTTGTGTCACAGCCAGTACTCATCACCTGCCTTGACATTGTCCATTCTAAATTTGTTGACTTCAGGTATCATCTTTATGGTACGCACTGGCTAACGTGATGGTAAAACCCAGACTCTCCTTCCTGCAGGAACCTAGTCTCTGGTAAACATACCTTTTTCTCAGGCTACTTTTGCTACACTTGACTGTTCATAGTCACAGCTGGGTAATGGGGTTACAAGAAGCGCCCTGGTGGATGACTCCAGTGCTACACATTTTCCTCCCTGCCTTCAATCAGTAACGACAGTGGTCAGGGTCATTACTGATCAGGGTCAACTACCCCACCAAGAGGAGCCCCTTGGCAAGAGTGTGCAACCTGTAGGGGCATGGGCCTCTAACTCTGACATGTGAATAACAAGTAAGGCCATTCCTGCTACCAATTGTCTGTTACCCATCTCCAGAGTTCTTCCTATTAGGAACACGGCTCCACACTTAGGTCTGCAATTTGGCATTTCAACTGAATCCCAGAGAATGACACCACATCTTCACAGACTGTTGGCTCCATGTTTGTGCTTCAGTTGTGCCTTTAGGCCGTTCCTGTGCTCTATCAAGCCAGCTGCATCTGGTT
>NW_011896801.1:0-1341 GCF_000151845.1 Pteropus vampyrus | reverse complement strand
CAGTAGCTAATTCTAACAGGTCCTTCGATGTATATCTCTTGCTTCCTTATTAGGCCTGGCATGTCATCACTTTAGTTATGCTATGACTTAACCCTAGTTTTTAAACCAGTGACCATGAAAAAGATGGGGACATATATCCACAATTCCTGCATGAAGGGATTCTAGCTTATAATGGGAGTGTGGGAAATATCAGTAGGCTCGGTAGGTTCAGAGTAGTCTGGGAGCTAAAAATCTTCTTGGACTCAGATATCTCTATTCTCTATGTCAGGTTCCCAGGTTTTCCCCACCAGGGTTCAACTCTAGCATAATAGACCTACCTCAGTTAAACAGTCAGTTACTTTGAACTATGATCAATACAAGTATAATATCCTGATATGGTCTTCAGTTTTTTCTGCTCTCTCACTGCAGGTAGTAAGAGCTTCACTGTAAGGTACAAAAAGACCCTCTGGCCTCTACACTTAATTTTGAATTTATTATTTACTGCCTTCGGTTTTTTATTATTGCTCTGCAGAAGGTCAATAAAATATAATAATTAGTATCATTTCCCTTGCTTGCATTGTTCTCCCATAATTTTCAAATGTCTGAATCATTGTACTGGTGAGGATAGTCCCGCCCAGCCATCTTCTTCAGTCATCACTGATGAAGTACTTAAAGGTGGAGCTGCCACCTTGTCCCAGGAACTATTCCCACCCTATGTGCCCTCTTGGAACAGAGGTCACTCTTACCATCAGAGCAAAGAGATGCTCAGTTTCAAAACTCTTAACTTTTACTCTTTCGAATCATTCTTGGAACCTCTCCATTGATTAGATCCTCTAGGAATCTGACCCCATGACAGAATTAGGAATACAGGTTTATTTGGAATAACACCTGTGAGAAATTTAAAAAGAAGGAGAAGGAGAAGGGAGAAGGGAGAAGAGGAAGAGGAAGGAGAAGGAAGAGGAGGAGAAGAAGCAGGAGGAGGAGGAGGAAGAGGAGAAGGAGGAGGAAGAGGAAGAAGAGGAAGAACCTGCTTGAATGCAATGGAAGCTGCTGTCAAATATTAAGTGCATTGATATTTGCAGGTTTAGTCTGTTTGATGAATCTATTTTAGAGCGGTGTAAACTCTAAGCACCATTTTGCTTTATTATAGAAAAAAGTTTGTCATTGTGAGTATCACTCTGAACGGCTTCATGTGGGTCTCCTTCACTATTCTTTTATGCGGACTTTGACCACTACCGTCCAAAGGAAATTGTTTAAAGGCCAATGACTCAATGCTGAATATTAGAAATAAGTGTTCATGAGACAAGTTTTTAAAACACTTGTTTTAGAAAAGAAGAAGAAGAAGAAGAAGAAGAAGAAGAA
>NW_011896800.1:1463-2968 GCF_000151845.1 Pteropus vampyrus | reverse complement strand
TTATCCTGCAAAGGGTTGGAAGGCCCTGGGCTCTGTTCACTACTCAAAGTGACCTGTGTGTTTAAAAAGCTTGAGCTTTTATTTTTCTGTTGGAGACCAGAGTTTGATGGCTTGTGTGTGTGTGTTTTGTTCTTTTTTTTTTTTTTTTTTCTCCATTGTGTCTTGTCAACCCGGCCCTTTCCCCTCCCACTGCTCCCCATTTCCTACAGAACGACCTGCAGCAATACCATTGACCTGCCGATGTCCCCCCGCACTTTAGATTCATTGATGCAGTTTGGAAATAATGGTGAAGGTGCTGAACCCTCAGCAGGAGGGCAGTTTGGTGAGTATCTGGTTGGCGGACTTTGTCCCTGTGAGGGAACTCAGTCCCCCTCGCGTGATGTCCCGCGTGCAGAGCCACGAGCTAGCTGGTCACGTGGGTTGTAGAAGGCGGTTCTAGGGCAGAACTCCCCAGTAGAAACGGGATGTGCACCACAGGTGTAAATGTAAATTTTCCCGTAGCCACATTAAAAACAGTGAGAAGAAGCAGGTGAGGTTAATTTTAACGATACAATTTATTTAACCCAATAAATCCAAAATACCATCATTTCAACGTGTATGAAAAAATAAATGAGGTTTTTCCCGTACTGAGTGTGAGATCTACTGAGTGTTTCACAGCTCCAGCCCGTCTCGGTGTGGACTAGCCACGTTTCCAGTGTTTGGTAGCCACATTCAACATGGCAGCCCAGAGTCATTCCCAAACAGGGAGAGTCGGGAATGAGTTAAGGCAGGGAGGGGATGGAGCCCTTCTGTAGGGCAAGCCTCTAGAGGAAGGAGAGTAAATCCAGATTACCCAGGCTCGACTTGGCTGTAAGGGGCGGGAGACTGGATGGCAGCAGTGGCCTGAGGGATAGGAGTGTGTGCCCTGCTGGCTGAAGGCCCCAGGCAACTGACCCAGCTCTCCTTGTCTGTCCCTCCAGAGTCCCTCACATTCGACATGGAGCTGACCTCAGAGTGTGCTACCTCCCCCATGTGAGGAGCCGAGGACTGAATCTGCGGAGAGACATGACGGAGGCACCTCCTGTGTTCCACCACCCTAAGCAGCCAAACCCCAGAGCGTCTGAACTCCTCACTTTGTGGTTCCAGATTTTTTTAAGTCTCTTACTTCTGTTATCTATCTATGAGCAATCTGGGCACTTTTTAAAATAGAGAAATGAATGAATGTGGGTGATATGCTTTTACCTAAATGCAAATAAGAATGTGTTCTCTGAGACTGTGATCAGGGGATGTGGAGAAGGGGTGGCAAGAAGGACAAAAAGGAAATGTCTTCTCTCGCTCCCCTGCCCTCCTTTCTCAGCAGCTTGTTGTTGTTAGACAAGTGCCTCCTGGTGCCAGCGGCATCCCTCTGCCTATTTCTGTAAGCTGATGCCACAGGCTGCCTCTAGCTACATACCCCTGGCATTGCACTTTTAACCTTGCTAACGTCCAAATAGAAGATAGGACTTTCAAAGCCCCTAGGTTTCTTT
>NW_011896800.1:0-413 GCF_000151845.1 Pteropus vampyrus | reverse complement strand
ACCAGGTCCTCCAGGACCTGGCCGCTTTCTCTCCATTGTCTGCCCCTCTCCAACTCCGGCCCAGCCAAGGTGTTCCCATCTATCACTTAACCTACGTATACAGTGGTTTGTAATCTCCTGTCCTGGCCTCTGCATCAAATTCCAATGTATACTTACTTCATAGTGTAAAAATTTATATTATTTTTGTATATTGCTGTATCTACTTGAACTTTCAAAAATAAAAGTTATATAGGACCCGTCTGATCGCGTGGCAGCTCTGTGTCTGGCTAGTGGAAGTTCCCCTTTTCCCTGCTTCAGTCCTGAGGGAGCCTTCCCCACGGAGAGGAGGTGGTGGCCCCTGCTCTTAGGCTGGTCGCCTTAGCCTCATTCCTGAGTTTGACACAGGCCCACTTCTTGGGCATCGAGTACCGCCC
>NW_011896799.1:3747-6325 GCF_000151845.1 Pteropus vampyrus | reverse complement strand
TGTGACAGAGGGGACTTCCGGCTGGGGATTAGACAACAACAGGCTTTCGCAGGGAGGAGGAGGAGGAGGAAGAAAGAAGACAGAAAAGGAGACGGACTGTGTCTCCAGACACTGAAGCCTATGAATTTCGCAGACATTTGGAGTGGTATAGAATGCTCTGTGTGCGTATGCGTGCGTGTGCATGTGTGTGTGTGTGCTGCATGTACATCCCCACTGGCCAAAAACACAAGAAGCAAAATAAATCCAACGCTTGAAAAAGAATGGAGTTTACCACACTGGTGACCCTGAGATCAAGACAGCCCCGAGACAGTGGGAAGACAGAAGAGAAGCCTGCCCTTTCGAAGCCATCGGGCGCTGGGGAGAGGTGGCCCCTGGACTCTGCTCCCTCCCCTTTTGTCCTCCGGCAGCTCCTTGAACTAAAACCGATGTGGGCCAGAAACACAGCCGACAAAATCCCCACCAGCTGAACACGACTGCGGGTGGGAGCTGTTCTAGTTCATCTGCACCTCTGGGTTACTGGTTCTGTTCCAGGTGGAAGGTCCCCATGACCCTGGGGCTCCGGGGTCTTCTATCTTGAGGACTGGAAAGGGTCTAATGTTGTCAGCATCACATTCTGGGGAAATGCTTCGATGAGGCCTATGGTGACATCATCATTTTGCTGGATCTGTCAGTATTGCCCGCCTGAGGGAATATTATGCTGTTCTCACTCCTACCCCAGTAAGAGAAACCACCAGGTCCTTTCTTCTCATCATAGTGGGGGCGAGTAAACAGGGGGACTTCGCATTCATGAAGGGACTGAAAGTTAGGTTTTGACTCCATATAATCCTATCAATATCTACATATGCCATCGCTGAGAAACACAGAGAGGGTCATACAGTTTAAACTGACCAACATTCTGGTATCTCGTTTTTTATTTCTTTTGTCTTGTTTTATATTTATATAGTTTATATATAGTTATACAGTCATAACTTGCATATATACAGTTATGTAGTTACATATTTTTTCGTAATATCAGGAGCCTCAAAAAGTGGAAGTATCAAAGAATAAAATATTCACAAATAAATTTAACCAAAGAGGTATAAGAGTAGGACACTGAAAACTGCAAAACATTGCTGAAAGAAATTAAAGAAGATACAAATAAATGGAAAGGCCCCATGTTCATGGATTGGAAGACAATATAAGATGTCAATACTACTCAAAGCAATTAACAGATTCAATGCAATCTGTATCCCACTGACATTTTTTTTTTTGCAGAACTAGAAAAATCTATACTAAAATTCATATGGAATCTCAAGAAACTCTAAAGAGCCAAAACACTCTTGAAAAGAAGAATGAAGCTGGAGGACTGAAACTTTATGATTTCGACACTGACTGCAAAGGTACGGTAATCAAAACAGTGTGCTACTGGTATACGGACAGACATGCAGACCAGTGGAATAGAATAGAGAACATCGAAAGATATTCTCACATATATGGTCAAATGACTTTCAGCAGGGTGCCGAAAGCATTCAACAGGAAAAGGACAGTCTTTTCAACAAACGGTGTCAGGGAAACTGGACATCCATGTGCAAAAGAATGGAGGTGGACCCTTATTTTATGCTATATTCAGAAATTACTTAAAATGGATAAAGGACTGAAACACAAGATCAAAAAGTATAAATTCTTATGAGACTACATAGAGGAAACAAATCCTCATGACGTTCATTTTGGCAATGATTTTTTGGACATGACACCAAAAGCACAGGTAACAAAAGAAAAAATAAGTAGATTGAACTTTGTCAAAATTTAAAACGTTCAAAGAGCACTATCAACAGAATGAAAAGGCAGAATGGGAAATAATGTTCGCAAACCATATATATCCGATGAGGAATGAATATCCAGAATATATAAAGAACTCAACATCAAAAGAACAACCCAACTGAAAAACGGGCAAAGAACTTAATAGGCACTTCTCCAAAGAAGATACACAAAAGGCCGATAAGCACATGAAAAGATGCCCACCATCACTAGTTATTAGGAAAATGCAACTCGAAATCACCAAGAGCTCCTGTTAGAATGGCTATTATTAAACACACACACACACACACACACACACACACACACACACACACGTTATATATGGAAGTGACCCAGCCCCTTGACCTCCGAGGTGTTCCACCCTCACAGCCTATCCAGTTAGGCCCAGTCAGCACCCAGGATCTGGCCTTTCCCCTATTTCCTTTGTTTTGTCAAAACTTACCACAGGTGCAAACAGGATCACAGACTGGGGGGGGGGGGCAAGCACGTGCAGATGGGATAGAAAGATCGATGAAGAGGAGAATGGTTGGGGAGGACAGCACCCCTTGCTTTGATGCAGGTCTACAATGATAGGGCTGTAAGGCACGAGCAGGCACAACGGGCGGACCGGCAACTTCTTGCTTGGCTGTCGGGCAATGTCGCAGGGGAAGTGGTTATTTCAGGGGCTGGAGGGAGTGAGGATGAGCAGATATAGCTCTGGCGGAGGGCGCTTTAGGTGGGTGATTTGTTTGGCTGGAGGGTAGTGTGACTCAAAGGCAGAAGTTGGGAGAGAATACTGGGT
>NW_011896799.1:0-2012 GCF_000151845.1 Pteropus vampyrus | reverse complement strand
ACTGATAACCTTCCGAGTGTGAGAACTGCATCTCCCATCAGCCTGAGTGTCCCCCGAGCGCAAAGCCCACTTTTCCTCTTGGGGAGCCTCCCTCAGTGGCCCCAGCAGCCCCTGATTCTCTATATGCACTTGATCTTCCTTTTAGGTAAGTCAAGGTTCTTTATACAGGTGGGAAGAGAGCCCATGTACGAAATGTACATTTTTTAAGGCTGGTGAAAGGTCTGTTTCCTCCAAATTCACGAGACTCGTAGCTCTCCACTTAAGCATAACCAACGCTCATAACAGCAAACTGAGTGATTTGTTGGGTTTAGTGTCTAAGTTTTCCTCTCCTGCCCTGCATTCTCGAGTAGCCCTGCACTTCAGACTCCAGGCATAGCAGAGTGAAACGGTAGCAAAAGTTTAAAATGGTGATGCTGCCAATTCTATAATGGCGGGGCAGGGGTGGAGGGGACTCATCATCCTAGCAAACTGCTTCTTGGTTGCCAGAAGTTGTTCCTGGGAGGTACGCAGCAAGTCACCCCAAAATGCAGGGAGAGTGTATCGGTGGCATGTACACACCACGTCTGTGATTACTGACCTGCAAAAGTTCTTAAGGACAGGACAGGGTGTGCCTCTGGACCAAGTAGGAAGAGCAAGGCCTGGAAATCAACTCGAGACTTGAGAATGGGGAAAAAAAGACCATTGTATTTACATAAGCTGAAGGAATATTAGGCAGAGAGAAACAGTGATGTGGGAGGAGCTTAGAAAGAACGGTACAGAAGGGCCGGTCTGTGAGAGTCTGCCTTGTGTGCCACATCGTCCAAGCTACTGAGAGCTCTGGGAGCCGTGAGCATCACAGCTTGCTCAGAGGGCTGGCCAGGGCTCCCCAGAATATTCTCTTGATGAGGATCTCAAGGTGGGTCCAGGGAGCAGTAGGAGGCAAAGGTTCAGTAATTGATTAGGCACGTCTACCATGAGTACAGGGATGGGGAGCTGGACCGGCGACGCTGCCATGCTGGACCCTGGTATCCCTTGGAAGATTCAAAACCTTGGAATCCTGGCTATTACAATCACTCCTCTTGCCCGCCTTGTTTTGATTCTATAAACACCAGCCTCCTAACTAGAATTTGGCTTTCCATGTGGACCTTCCTGCAGGGGAAAGAATGAGCTGACAAGCTGACATAAAGTTTCCAGGCCGTTTCACAGTGCTTGTCCCTTTGTGATTTAATATACTTGTGGTCTGGCTTCCTTACCAGGCTCCTGTGAATTTGCTCAGGCTGTCCCTCTCAGCCTGATTAGCAACACGTGCATTAAAGGAGCGCCATCCTCGGCCTGCCAAGAAGGAACATCACCATTCTCCAGCATCCTGTGATGTTGGCCCCGAAGGGTTCTCTCTGCATGACCAGCCTCCCTCTGGACACCACTATCTGGCTGCTATTTGCAATCATTCCGACCACAGCTATTTACCCCGAGCTCAGAATGAGCTGTGGGAGGCCCTGCAAAAAAAATGTGCAAGAGCAACAAAAATAACTTTATAAGTTCTGTTGAATAAAAAAGAATAAGGAAGAAAGAGGCCCTGTGCGAGGGGGGAAGGTGCCAAAAACGCACAATAGAGAACAAGCAGAAGGAACTGGCAATGTTTCATCTAGAGGAGAGGAGATCCGGGAGGGCCACCAGGTCCCTGTCATCAAATATCCGAAGGGACTGTAGTGATGAAAAGGGGACAGTCTATTTGTTCTCCGGGGTCCCCAAGGAAAACCTGACAACCAAGGGGCAGTAGATACAGGGAGACGGAGTTCAGCTAGATAAAAAAGAGGAATCTTTGAAGGTAGTTTTCCTCTAAGATCAGTAATTCGGATGTCATCTTCTCCTATATTTTCTTTTTTAAAAGTTTATGAGAAACAGTGTAATCCTGCAGAAACTCAGGAGCTGGAACCGCTGGGTTCATTTGCCAGTTCTGTCATTTACTAGCTAGATGCGTTTCGGCAAGTTACTTACTTCCCTATGCCCGTTTTCTCAGCTAATAATAGTCC
>NW_011896798.1:4788-7367 GCF_000151845.1 Pteropus vampyrus | reverse complement strand
ACACACACACACACACACACACACACACACACACACACACACACACGGAGCCAGTGGTACAGTTCAAGTCTAAAGGCCTGAGACCAAGGTGTCTGAATCACCTCTGAAGGCCAGAGAGTGATGTGCTAAAATATAGGCAGAGTGAGCAAATCCTCCTTTACTCACATTTTGGTTCTAGCCAAGCTTTCAACAGATTGGATGAGGCCCACCCACTTTGGAGAGGGAAATCTTTTTTACTTAATCTACTAATTCAAATGTTAATTTCATCCAGAAACATCCTCACAGACGTACCTAAAGTAATGTTTACCCAAAATATCTAGGTACCCTGTACCCTAGTCGGCTTGCACATAAAATTAATCAACCATGATGTATGTGTATGTGTACTTTTTAAAAAAACATCATTTACTCTCAAATTGTGTTCTTAATTCCTGCATACATTTTTGAGAAAAAAAGATGAAAAATGGCAATTTGGGGATCTTTAGGCGTTTCTACAGAAATAGGTAGAAAGTCAAGAATTTTTATCTTTAATAAAATAGAGTTTATGGCTTTTGTGATTATCATACCTTACGTCAGTAATGAGACTATTAAAATGGAAAAGATTCTTGACAGTGTTCATCCACCCTCATCCTTCCCTGATGTGTTCTTGCACCGCAATCTCTGGAGCTCAAAGCCCATTAGCAGAGAGAATCTGTAGAACTGTTTTGTGGGAAGAGGATCAAAGAGAAGAGGCATCTTTCTCAAAATTGTATCTGTTCTGATAAACTGGTACATCTAGGAATACAATTTTGAGCATTATGGCTATCTCCACTTTAAGGTGGAAATTTACAAGGTTTTTCACTGGTCTCTACCACATTACACTATCTGA
This sequence comes from Pteropus vampyrus, assembly GCF_000151845.1. NCBI lineage: Eukaryota > Metazoa > Chordata > Mammalia > Chiroptera > Pteropodidae > Pteropus > Pteropus vampyrus. The sequence continues at coordinate 6,502 of NW_011896798.1, read as the reverse complement.
ATATTAGAGAGTAAAGCTGGGTTTACACAGAGGTAGGAATATGTGTAACAGAAAATCGCATTGGCTTACCTAGATATAAATATATGCACTTTGTAAAACTTCACTAGCTAAAATATTACTACTAATGACAATAAGTAGCTAACAGCTTATATATGTAAAGATATTACTATTATTAATTATATTAAAGAAGAAATTGAGATTTAGAAAGCTCAGACAACCTATCCCTGGAAAGAAATACAATAAGTGGGAGGAGCAAAATTCTAACCCACAGTCTGACTGCAGATCCAAGCTCTAAATCCACATATGGCATCTCTTTGGCTCACATCCAGATAAGTTGTGGATGTGATTTCATTCAATCTGAGTGGCAGAATATTGATTTAAATAGGAAAATTCATCTAGATAAGACATCAATATGTGACAATAACTGTAACTTTTTAAATTGGTAAAAATGGCTAAACTTTGGACAGAATGATTGAGCCATACTTCTCAAATGATAACTAAATATAGTTCAAACAATTTGTGTACAACATAGGATAGAGATCATATAGTGGGTTCTATTAAAATTACACAGTCTTTTTCTCTAGGAAAGTAACCTTGAGTGGGTATGGTTGAGTTTATGTTTTATTCCAGGCTAGGTACTCTTTATTCAATATGATCTTTTTTTACAACATGGTCTAATCTGGTATGGATTGTTCACATCTTGCTCCAGTGATCTTATTTTTGTTTATGAATTTGTATGAAGTATAATCCTTAAGTATCATGTTGTTTTCAGATTTCCATGAAGGTCTTTCCTCTGTTCTGGACTGGCCACGTGTGTGTAAAGATACAGCTGTCTCTAAGCTGAGTGCTATGTTTCTATATCTCATTCTTTTTGGTGGTCACATTCTTTCCATATTAAATGCAATCTCTATGAAATGGGGATGGGGACCATAATTTTAGGGGACATTTTATGAAAGAAGGGAGTTCTTACCTGGAGACTGAACTGAAATCTGATCTTCCCAGGACAATGGTTGTGAATAGTAGTTATGGAGTAACTCCACAAAATTGTTGCACATCTTTATGTACAATTGAATGGGGTTAAATTTGTTTGGTATTTGACCAATAGTTTAATGTCCTTTCACTTATTTATGTTTGCTTTTGTTGCTTGTGCTCTGGGTGTCATAGCCATAAACTCATTGCTAAGACCAATGATTTAAGAGTTTTTTTCCCCAATTTATTGAGGATTTTATCATGAGTAGAAGTCAAATTTTGTCAACTGCTTTTTTCTGCATCTATTGATATGATCATGTAATTTTTATTTCATTTCATTCTTGTGATGTATCACATTTATTAATTTACATATGTTGAAACATCCTTGCATTCCGGGGATGAACCCCCTTGATCATTGTATATGAGCTTGTTCATTTGCTATTAGGTTCAGTTTTCTAATATTTTGTTGAGAATTTTTGCATCTATATTTATCAGTGATATTAACCTATAGTTTCTTTTTGGTGGTGTCATCTTTGTCTAATTTTTCGTCATCCTTTATTCTTTGTACTGGTAACTGTGTGCCTGAGTAAGCATTCTCCTCTTCCAGGGTTACAGATTCCCTTCAGCAGGGGTAGTTCTTCACCAGTCAGCTCAGCTTGGGCTTCTGGATGGATCAGCTGATAGCATTTTTGGGCAGGTGGGACTTGCTGTCAGTGTCTCATGCCCTGAGATCAGGAGAGGTACC
>NW_011896798.1:0-1648 GCF_000151845.1 Pteropus vampyrus | reverse complement strand
CATATATATATAAATAATGTTTTATTTCTACAAAAGAAATGGTGTTATCTGGCTTTTGAATTAATCATTAAGGATTATGATTTTTTCAGTTTTGTCACTAAAGAAAAAATGATGTGGACCTACTTAGAGGATTTTATGTGGATTCTGATTTCCTTTTATTTTTATAAGGTGCTTCTCTCCAGTACCTTCCATTCTTCATCATATAGTCCCCCCTCTCCTTTGTTGTTTAGAATTAACAAATATAATTTGCATTTCTCTCAGGCTTTAACCACTTCTTAAATGAATGAGGGGGATGTGGCAAGAAGAACAACAGCTTTTATTGTTCATTTGCATTCATCATATCAGAAAGAGTGAAATAAGTTCCTAAATGTTTTTGTTGAAAAGTTTTAAAATTTACTTAATTCTTCAAATGAGATCATATTTAGAAAGATGAAATGACTCACTTCAACTAATAGAACAAAATCCATTCAAGTCTGATGATATATTGCATCTGCCAATTTCAAATCTATTGTTCTTTTTCCATTATATCAAAATGATGAAATTCCAACCTTTTAACTATATTTGACTTGAAAAAAATGGAAAGAAAATCAGATTTCTACTTCTTTTTGATTGTAATTATTTTTTCAGATATTCTTTGATAAAGTTTTATTTTCCTCCCAGATATTCTAGGTTTGTAATGTTGGATACAGTTTTTCTAATTTGTTATCCTTATGTAACAGTTGTTTCCAGGTACCTGGACTGAAAACACACACACACACACTTGAAGAGACTGTAGATTACTTATAAATTCAAGAAATATGAGCAGTTCTTTCTCAAACTAAAAGTGTACGAAAATTTCAATTCTCCCATTCCCAAGTCCACTGTATTTCTTAGAGTATCTGAAAATACTACAGTTAGCAAGCTCTGGCTCAATGGAGACTTATCTCTAGCCTCCTCTATGATTCTGTTTTCTGCTTTTAAGCCACAGCTAGATAACTCTCATTCTCCTACTTCCTGATGTCATTTTTCACTAAGAGTCAGAATTCTCACAACGAGTCTGCAGATATACTTACAGACATATAGTCTGGGCACTTTCATTACCTGTATCACTAAGGAGGTGCCAAGTAAAACTGACATGTAAATTTGGCTAATAATTGACATTTGCTTTTTTCCTCTTTGGCTTCCCCTTTCTCCTTGAGGTCTGTGAGGGTTTACGATGAACCTGATCTTCTGAGTGACCCAATTTTTCCACTTCCCTCTATAGATGCTGCCATTGCCACAGGCTACTCTTGCATTTGCTAGACAGAAATGTTGAGAGACTTTACCAGTTCAAAGTAAAAGAATGAGTCATAAAAGTCTTGTAACATTGATAATATTTCCAGCACATTTTATGTTGATATAACAGTAGCTAATACAATGAGAAACTTAGTGTACTGCCTAGAATACATAGCTCTCAAAAATTCAATTTAGAAAGCTGCTTTGAAGGTTCCTACTTGATTGAATCCTTTTTATAATCCTTCTGGTTGACAAGTACATGAATGAAGGATCTAACATATCACTAAAACATTGTCATAGCATTCATGTTTCATTACTTCTCCTTCTATATATTAGACAACATCTAAGTAAATGGAATCACATTGCTCACTCTGGTGGACGGGAAGAAAGCATA
>NW_011896797.1:1646-3821 GCF_000151845.1 Pteropus vampyrus | reverse complement strand
ATTAGCAGAAATCGTACCTCAACTCCCAACTACATTTTGCTAAAATCCTGGTTTTCTTTTCTTCCTGTCTCTCATTTTTTTTAAAAATAGAAATATGCTTTTTGACTCTTTTGCAAAACTGGACAACATAGACTGTGTACGAACAGAAAAACACACAGGATGGGATGCGTAGTTATGGATACATATGCCGGCTGACGAGCTCAGTAACCTATTTGAGGAAAGTGAAAAGTAAGCTCAGCGAGCTGGCACCCCAGGGGGCAGACGGCCGGGCGGCCGCTTCTGCTTTTGCTGTGGGTTTACATCTTTATCGTCACAGCACCACTTTTCACGACAGCGAAGATGTAGAAGCGACCGAAGCATCCACTGACGGGTGGATGACCCAAAAACTGTGCTGTATGTGCACAGTGTAATATTACTCAGCCTGGTGAAGGGTGGAGGGTGGAAATCATGGCCCTGCTACGACGTGGGTGAACCCTGAAAACGGCACACTAATTGAAGGGAGCCAGTCAGGAAAGGCCAAATGCTGTATGGCGTCAGCCATGCGCCGTCCCCAGTGCCGTCCCCAGTGCCGTCCCCAGAGTGGTCGGATTCACAAAGACAGAAAGCGGGTTGCCCAGGCCACGGGGAGGCAGGGACGGGGGGCTGGCGTTTCATGGAGACAGAGTTTCAGCTTTGCAGAATGAGAAGGAGTCTGGACGTGGGCGGTGGTGACGGTTGCACAGCAACGCAAAGGTGCCTGATGCCGCCGAATGGTGCACTTGGAAACGATTGAAATGATAACTTTTTACGCTGTGTCTAGTTCACTACAAACAAAGGAGCCCTAGAGCACACGAGGAACGTTCCTGCCCTCGCTGGCGGTGGGCAGCCGCAACTGTCGTATTGTCTGCTGTACCTTGGAGCACGTTTGGGGGGAATAAGCAGGATTCACAAGTGACTAGGCCACGGGGAAGGTGCTGTGTGGACCACGCTCGTGGCTGGCCCCCAACCAGACCCGCCCCCCAGGCCGGGGCGCCGCGCCGCAGACCGCAGGATGCCGGCGGTCCCCTCGGCCCCTCGTGATGAGGCGTCTGTCTCCCCCTCCTCGCTCCTCACTTTATCCATCTTTATTTTCTGGTGTCGCAAGAAATGTTTGTTAACTGACCAAAGAAATAAACAACCTCGTCTATCTTATCGAAACTAAATTCCCAGACTGGAAATTTATAGACCCCGTTTTTTAAACACAGGTGCATCCGCAGCTTTCCCGAGCGCGCGTTTGCGTGTGCAAACGGTGTTTCTGTGCAAGGCCACAGTGACGAGTCGGGGGAGGGCTGTACCGTGACTGCGTCACCGCCAGCCGACGGGTTTGGGGACAGAAAAGCGAAGCCTCCTCATCTCCTCGCACACACGCGTCCCTTGGGTGCCTTTCCCAAGGGGCTCCTGCTCCGTGCACATCGGGACATCCTGTCGGTTTCTCCAGGGTCACGGGCAGCTCCCAGGATGAGCCGTCGAATCCATACCCCGCGCCCACCCTGATGCTGGGCAGAGCCGGTCGGGCCTCAGCCCCGAACAGTGCCAGAGGCTTGAAGGCTCCCTGCAGGTCCTCAGCGCAGCGGTGTCCGGTCCCCGGAGGCTGGATTTCCTGGAACTGCTGGAACCGAGCGGGGTCCGGCCGGGGGGGGTCTCAGGACGCCCCATTCTCCCCCACACCCCGTGTGCCCAGAGTCTCCCGGCCTCGCCGAGTCCCGAGGGCCGCACAGCCCCGCACTCACCACGGGCCGCAGGCCACGCTCGCCCTCGGGGCCTGTGTCAGCTCCCGTGGCTCCTCACCGTCCCGTGCATGTGACATGCCCACCTGCCCGCGACATCCAGCGACACAGGCTCCATCTCCATCGGTGCTGGCAAAGCTTCACACTCCCAACCTTCCTGCGTCTTTGGTCACAATGAAGTCAGAAGATACTTGAAAACACCTCAAAATTAAGCATGGCTATGGCAAATCAGCGCGAGCTGGCTGTCACGGGAAGGGACTGGCAGGCAGGGCACATCCTTAATGTCCCTTCCCACGTGACAAACGGAGCTACTCCGGGACTGGGGGAGGCTCGGCGGAACCGCTTATCTCTGGAATTGGAAAAGACTGAAGATGAAGAAACACTTTGCAAAAATAGCAACCTGAATATTAAAATTCCTACCTACTCAAAA
>NW_011896797.1:0-307 GCF_000151845.1 Pteropus vampyrus | reverse complement strand
GGTCCGAGGGGGCGGTCAGCGTGTCCGGTGAGAGGCTCTCGACCCCGGCTCGTCCCTCGCGGGCTGGCGCGGAGTCCATGGCATTCTCCAGACCATGAGCTCCGTCAGCCGTGGGCCGTGTGACGTCCGTTTTGTTTTATTCTTTGGCAGCAAAATGTTTTCACCCGAGAGTTATTTCCATTCTAAAAGTGATCGATTTAAGGGAGCACAACTTACGCAAACGAAAAAAATTAAATCGGTAGAGAGCATAAGTGACCGTGAGTTTCCACAATGGGATAGTCCACACGCAGAAAACACAAAATTCTGA
>NW_011896796.1:2705-4737 GCF_000151845.1 Pteropus vampyrus | reverse complement strand
GCTAATTTTGTGCTATTTGCTTACTGTGGCTTTATAATTATAGAAATTGGGTTGTATGAGTCCTTAAAATTTGTTCTTCAGAATTATGCTGGCTATTCTGGGTCTTTAACTTTTTATATAAACTTTAGGATCAGTTTGTTGATATCTACAAAATAGTTTTCTGGGATTTTGATTGGTATTCCATTGAATCTATAGACCAGGTTAAGAAGACTTGATGTCTTAATACTAAATCTTCCAGTCCATGAACACAGAATCTCTCCATTTATTATAAAAAGTATTTTTTTAAATTTCAAATTCCAATCGTTCACTTCTGGGATATAGGAAAGTAGTAGACTTTTATGTATTAATCCTACAGCCTTTGTTGTACTGACTTACTAGTTCCAGGACATGTGTTTTTTTTTTTCTTTCCCCATCCCTTTAGGCATTTTCTATATAGACAGTCATGTCACCTGCAAGCAAAGATAGTGTTATTTCTTCCTTTCGAAATTGTATACTTTTTATTTCCTTATTGCTCTAGCTAGACCTTATGGTATAATGTTGACTAGGAATAGTGAGAGAGGACATCCTTGTTCTGAATCTTAGGGGTGAAGGAGCCAATATGATGTTAACTATATGCTTTTTGTAAATGTTCTTTATCAACTTGAGGAAGTTCCACTCTATTCCTAGTTTAGTAAGAATTTTTAAAAAATAGGTATTTTTTTGTTGAATGCTTTTTCTATATTGATATGATCTTATGATTTTTTTCTTTAGTATGGTTTTTGAACTTGCTCACTTTAAAAAAAATTCAATCTTATGTTTGAAGATTCTTCAATCTGGTGCAGGTGGTTGTGCTTTGTACCATTTTATAGCTGTATAGCAGGGGTTGGTAAACTCTGGCCTGCAGGCCATGTCTATCATGCAGCCTGTTTTTATGACTCGCAAGCTGAGAATGTTTTTTCATATTTTTAAATGATTGAAAAGATCTAAGGAAAAATACTTTGTGATGTAAAAATTATGATATTCAGATTTTATTGTCCATAAATAACATTTAATTGGAACACAGCCACACTCATTTATGCAGTGTTTATGACTGCTTTTGTAGTTCCATGGCAGAGACGAGTAGTTGCAGCAGAGATCATAGGCTCTCTAAATGCAAAATATTTACTATCTGGCACTTTACAGGAAAAGTTTGCTGACCCCTGCTGTTTAGTCATCCACTATATGAATATTCAACAAAGTACGTATCCATGGGCTTAAAGGTATTATTGGTTTTTGGCAATTATGAAAAAACATGTCATGAACATTTTTATACATATGTACTGGTGCATGTAAGCATGTGTACCGCTGGGTGTATATTTTGGAGTAGCACTGCAGTCACGAGTGTGTCTCTCTTCAGCTTATTAGATATTGTCATGTGTTCCAGAGTATATATTTCTAGTTATATTCTCACCAGTAGATGAAGCTCCTTATCGCTCCATATGTTCACCAGTAATTGCTATTTGTATGACTTAAAACTTTTGGCAGTTTGATAGTGTAACCTAGTATTTAATTTAGGTGTTAACTTGTTTCTTCCTGACAACCAATAAGGCCTATTATAGTTTGAATATTTTTCTGTATGTTTCTAAAACACCAATTATATGTCTGTTCTTTTTTTTTTTCACCCCACCCCCTTTTGATGGTGACTTACTCAATTCTGTCGCTGTGTTTTTTATTGTGATTTTAGATGTATTTATTTCAGCTGTTTTCCTTACTAATGTTTTTTATCTCAGTAATATTTTTGTTTTTCTCTTTTTTAAAATCTGGACTCTGCCATCTTACTTTTTTAAACTATTCGCCTGAAAACTTCCTGTTTCATTGTGTTTTTATGTTCTTCCTCTTTTCATGGGGCAAGGGGAATGTGAACTGGGACAATCCGAAGTTTGTTTTAGAAGTCCTCTTACTAAGTAGGTTTTTTTCTGTTTGCTTGTTTGTTTTTTGCCTTGTACCTTTGTCTTCCCTTAGGTTTTAGCCTTTAATAGGTGATGCGACTCAGAGCAAAGGCCCTGAAGTCAGA
>NW_011896796.1:0-1380 GCF_000151845.1 Pteropus vampyrus | reverse complement strand
CTTAATAGTTTAAACTATTTTAAAGCAAAACTATACTTGTTAAAGAATAGCTATGTAATTCCATATTTTGTTAAAAATAACTTCGTAGTACAATAACAATAATTATACATTGAAGAAAATTAGAAAATGTAAGTAAATGAAAACACCATCTTTCTACCTTGAGATATTGTTAACGCTGTATATTTTTCATACCCATTTCTGTGCATATATTTGCTTTTTAACCAAAAAAAGCATATTCTTCGTGCTATTCTGTAGTCTGCTTTTTTTCCCCAGTTAATAATCACTTTTTTTGTCAGTAAATTTACATCTTATATGTTACTTGGTTCATATTCGAAATGTAGCAGTTGTCTCCAAAATATTCTTTAGAACTTATTTTTACAGTCAGGATTCTATCTCAGTCCACTCTTTGCCTCTAGTTATTACGTTCTTAAGTTTCTTTCATGTAGCATAGTTCCCATCTTTTTTCCCTATTGCACCGACTTGTTGAAGAGGCTGCCAAGAAGAGATGGGCAAATTGTCTTGTCATAGATTTCAAATATTAATTTTTTTGGAGATAATATTTAACTTCTTAAATCATCAAAAATTTATTTCTTATGAGGTTTTGGAAGGACCAGAAGTAAGAGTGAAGAGAAGGTAGACCTAAATATATTACTGAACTGAGAAAAATCCCGTGTGTAAGCCTATACTAGTTATTGTTTACATGTTTAGCCTATGAGATGTTGTCTCCCAAACTGTGAAGCTCTGAATTCACCAATTCCTTCTTCCATTTCTTACTATATTAACTAGGCCGATCATGAGCATCAGTATCAATAAGGAGTTTGCTAATAATACAGGGATGACTTTGTTGAATTTTGTTTAGACTGTTTGCCTTCACACTGACTTTATGTGTATGTATGTTTACATGTGTATGCATGTGTGTGCACACACACATTTTTTTTTTCTGGGCCTCGAAGCCCACTGCTAAAAGCAATATCATAGAATACCTATAACGTGCTATGCCTTATTAGATGTTATGAGAAGTAAAGATGAAGAACACAAAGATGAATAACGTAGTCTCTTTCCTCAGAAATCTCTATAGAATAATTGTGGAGAAAAGATCTATCAGAAATATGAAAACATAAATAAATGCAATGTTAGAGGACACCCATGGGACAGTAAACAAAATGGCATTAAAAATTCTCATGATTTTGTATTTTAAAATAATCTGTATTGAGGTGTCATTTATATACAATAAAACACACCTATTTTAAGTGTCTAGCTTCATTTTTGACCACTCCCTGCTTCATCCTGCTACAATAATTGCTCATAAAGTCTTCTAAAAGTTCCACCTTCTTCTTGCCTTTCTAGGTATTCAATATTCGTATGGGGCAGGGTGCGGGG
>NW_011896795.1:4535-6675 GCF_000151845.1 Pteropus vampyrus | reverse complement strand
CTGATTGTGTACTCCCTTGTTTAAAATTGTTCAGTGATTCCAAGGAGCCGTAGGATAAAGTCTGAACTCCTTACTGTAAGCAGACAAGGCCCTTCATAACAATGGCTAACATTTATCAAGTGCTAAATCTATGCCGGCCATTGTTCTAAGTGCTAGCACATGTCTCGACATACCGAACGCTCATAACTCCCTGATGTAGCTCCTGTCACTATCTCAATTTTACCGTTGAGGAAACTAAGACACAGGAAGGTAGGTACCTTGCCTTAGATCTCACAGCTAGTAAGTAGGGGAGCCAAGGTTCAAACCCAGGAAGCCTGACTCGAGGGCCACACTCTTAACCATTGTGTTGTACCATCTCTCCTTCACAGGGCCTAGCTTCTCATTCATTCAAAACTATTTTTAAGTGCCTACCTACAATGTGTCAGAAACTGCTTGAAGCACTGGTGATAGAGGAATATCAGAACAGTTCCTTCACTGCTACCTTAGATTCTTGTAAATATCAAATATATTTAATTAGGACTCTACCTATAGAACCATAACAAAAGATTTTTGAAAGCATATTATACAGAAACTGGATGTCAAGATAAAATAACTTTAAGGATAATAAGAGTTGCTTCATTTAGATAGTTTTCCAGAGCATAAAAATTACATTTGAAATTTTTTAAAATATGCATCTCCTTTCATCCTGTGAGTGGTAAATGCTAAGGGAAAAAATAAGAAAGTAGAAGGAGGAGTCAGAGAGCAAAAATTTGTAGTTTTCTATGAAATGTCTAGGGAAGACTTGAAGGAAGTGAGGATATTTAGGAGAAGTATACTCCAGCTAAAGAAACAGCAAGTACAAAGGCACCGAGGTAGGAATGTGACTGACATGTTTGAGAAATAGCGAGGAGATCAGTGTGGCTAGAGCAGAATGAGGAAGGGGAAGGATAGAAGGGGACAGGTTCAGACAGGAGTCAGATTATGTGGGGCCCAAAAGGTCATTTGAAGGACTTTGGCATTAGCTCTAAGTGAGTTGAGAAGCCACTGGGGAATTTTGAGCAAGGGAGAGACATCATGTAAATTATGAGCAGAGGAGTGGCTTTTTCAAATGGATCCCTCTGGCTGGTATGTTGAGAATAGACTTTCGGGGAACAAGGGTGGTAGCTGGGAAACCAGTTAGGGACCAATAATAGTAATCCAGGTGAGAGATGGTGGTGGCTGGAACTAAAGTGGTGGCAGCAGAGATGGTGAAAGTGGTCGGATTCTGGATACATTTGGAAGGTAGAGCCAATAGCATTTGCCTGTGAATTGGATGACTGCAAGGTGTGGGGCCTTGGCAATGAGTCGGCGTTCTCTAAGATGCGAAAGACCGGGTGATAGCAGGAGGGCCGTTTGGGCCATATTGAGTCTAACATGCCTATTAAGCATCAGAATGGAGCTGCTTTATCACTTCCTCTCCTCATTTAAACAGATGCTTATATGTGTCTCATTTTTGTCCTGCTGAACTACTCAAAGTTTCCCCAAATGGTTTTGCCCTTTCATGTGTCCAGGCCTTTGTATCTGCTGTTCCCTCTGTGGAGAAAGCTGTCATCCATCCTTCAGTTCAGAAAGTCTTTCCTGGTCCTTCACTAATGCACTGACTTGTCATTCTGTCTTTATGTTCCTTTCTTCCCTCCCAGACTTTAAAATCTGCACCCCATTCACCTTGATATACCCTGCACCTAATACAAGGTGCAGTGAATACTTGGCACGTACGCAGTTAGATGGATGGGTAAGTGGGTGAATGGATGGAGAGATAAACAGATGAGCTCTCAGCACTGTTAGACCAAACCGTGTTTTGATGGTAATGACGGGAATTCCCCTGGAACATCGCCAGGTGAGATGATCACCCCAGACTGAAATGAAAGAAACAGCAGATGTCAGGAAATTTTTGTGTTAATCCTGACATGAGTGTTAGAACACTCCAGCACAGGTCCCCCTTTCCCTCACACTCTCCCCATCTTCCTGTCCTGGTTCTGGCTCCTGGTCTTGTTAATCTCTAGCATCAGTGAACATACACCCTCTACTTTACACATCCAGGTCTGTAGGGGAAATTTTATTATAAAACCGGAAGAGTGTTTAACCTAATGACGTGCGGCAAGCTTGCTTTCCACAGACCTCC
>NW_011896795.1:0-425 GCF_000151845.1 Pteropus vampyrus | reverse complement strand
TAGCCCAGAGGTATTCACTGGAAAGCTTGGAGTGTTGGTTTGAGAGGAGCAGCTGAAAGTGGAAATCTTTTTGCTGATTCCAAGAGCAACAAGTACAAGTGACCTACGACAAAGTTGAAAGGATCTAGAGCTCCCCAGTCTCTGTGAAGATCCTTAACTTAATTTCATCTGCAAAGATCTTTTTTCACGGTGTCAGGGATTATGACGTTGGCATATCTTTTTTTGTGGGGGGAGGGCACCGTTCAACCTTCTGCAGTCACTGAGATAGTAGGTGACAGAAACAGGATTTGAATTTTCTTTTATAATAAAGTAACTAAAGGAAAATTTTACTATTTCCAGCAAATTAACTATTCTTGCCAAAAAAAAAAAAAGTAGACATCATGCTTTCATAAACAGCAGGACAATAGGAGGTCAGCCCGCAGATC
>NW_011896794.1:6066-7005 GCF_000151845.1 Pteropus vampyrus | reverse complement strand
AAGTTTGTCAAAACTCTGAGGGTAAGTCATATGAAAAAAGATGAGTTTTTCATTTTTTATTTAACATGAAATAAGGTATTGTATAAATTCAAGATATTAGTATTGAATCCTTGTCATTCTTTACTGATAGTTTTAGTTACCATCCAGTAGCAAAAATAATTTCAGCGCTCACATGTGCATTAAATTACTAGCTATTTCAGCTATTTTTAAATATTTTGATAAGTACATAGCAGACCTCATAAAAATATTAAAGAAAAATTATGTCACTAAAAATAATAATAATAGGTATTAAAGAAGCACACTAAGTCAGGCAAAATGGAAGCATATATTCTCTCTTACCTTATATTAACTAGAAATAGATGAAATGTGGCATAGCTTTTCTAAATTTTACTGGTTAAAATGACAAATTATGAATAAATAAATGTGTAACAAACTATTAGTCTACAAAATTAAATGTAAATTTTTTAACTCAACCTCTCCCGTAAGTATTTTTGAAATGCTTTTGAGTAAAAATTAGATGTTGATTATTGCTTGCCATAGTGAGTGTTTAGAAAAGGTTGCTTCAGTATTACCAATGATTATTCTCATTATCATTACTATTTTATTTCCTCAAACATTCAATAATAAATAACATTCTTTTCTAACCCAAAAGTATTTATCAAAATCAAATCATCTTTTTATATATAACATTAAGCAGAGAAAAGAAAGCCATTTCTTCCATTATTTTGATGTTTCTATACAAAGATGCACAGCTGTCCTTGTTTTAAGTAGAGTTGACCCTTGAATAACATGGGTTTGAACTGCGTGGATCCACTTATATGCAGATTTTTTCAATAAATATTGTAAATGCATTTTCTCTTCGTTATGATTTTTATTAATAACATTGTCTTTTCTCTCCTTACTTTATTGTAAGAATACAGTATATAATATATATAATAT
>NW_011896794.1:0-2751 GCF_000151845.1 Pteropus vampyrus | reverse complement strand
ATAATCAGCATCTTGACTGTCTAACTTTCAGAATATATCACATGATTTGTTGTTAAAAATATAAGGTGTGGAAAATAATTATCATGTAAGTCATTACACTTGGCCATTATAAAATTAAGTTTATGTCTTTTAATTTTAACTAGGTTTTCAGTGCTACTGGTGATTCTCTTTTACCTTTCTGTTAATTATCCCATGATTACAACTACAAATGCTTTCTCTCCTTCAATCTTCAAAGTCCTGTGCCAGTTATATTTGTGTGTGTGTTGTGGTGGGGGGGAACTGTTGTTGCAAGAATCACGACTACTTATGGTCTTATGGATAAGTTAAGCCAAATAAAATTTACTGTCCTGATATCAAAAGCTCCTGGAATTGTTCGGAAGGCTGGAGAAACAGCCTTGAAACAGACAAGACGAAGGCAGCTTGGGGAACCAGGAAGTAGGAACTATGGAAATGGTTATTGAGCAAGAACTGGTCAGGGGAGAGCTTCTGGGGAGTGTGTACCTTTACCCTTTCTCTAGTCTTGCATTGATGTTCAAAGGCTTAGTTTAGGACACACATCTGCTGCTTGGCTGTTTGAGGTGGTGCAAAGCATGGTCTGGCTCCTTTAACTTTTGTATTGGAGGCAGGCACCTGGATTTCGTGTTGCAGTGCCCTCACAAACATGGCGTATAGGTCATGCCACACAAGGAAATCAAAGTCCTGTAAAGAAGTAGGAAAGGATACAGAAGGGGAAACACCAATGGTTCGGTAATCCTGCATACTTTCCTTCTAATTCTTTGCAGATGACCATGTTCTTGGATTAATTGAAAAGATTAATGGCAGTTGAAGTGAGCTGTATAAGTTTTCCTCTTCTCCAGTTTCTCATTTCAAAACTAGGATCCTTTATTTTTAATCCCACTTATTTTACTGAAAATTTCTGTTATCCCATCGTATACTTTCTTTCTTACATTAATCTCATTATCGCTGTCTTTTTCCTCTTGAATTTTAAGATTTTCACCTCATTTGCAAATTATTTTTTTTTAAATCTTACCATCAATATTTTTCTTTCCTTAAGGTACCATCGAATATCTCCAATTTCTCAGTGAAAGTTTAAAAACCTCAACTCATACCCATTAGCTTTGCTCCTTCTGTAACTAACTATTCCTTTCTCTTCCTCCACACCACAGTCCTGAAACTGTTTTCTCAAGCCACTTGAGATCTGTCCCAACACCAGAGGTCTTTTTCTATTGTCACTCTCATTGAGCTCTCTGAACACTGTTGACTATTTGTCTTTTCTTGAAAAATCTTCCTTTCTTTGGCTTCACAGCCTTAGGTTCTATTTTTAAGGTGTCTTTGACCTCCTGTTTTCTGTCTTCCTCCTGGAACATATTGTTTCTCTAACAAATTAGATGTGGGTGTTCATCAGTGGTACCTTGTAGACTTGTCACTTCTGTCTCTTTATTCCACAGTTTTTACCGACTGGTGGCAACATGGAGACACACTGCCTCAGATTCCCACTTCTCTAAGTAATGTGGTGCTCCATTTTTATCTTGTAATTTATTAGGCCTCTTTTATGGAAGATGTCATTTTTTTACTTTTTTAGACCAGCGATTCATGTATTTTGCTCTAGTTTTCTATAAATTGTAATTCTCTGGAGTGTGTGGGACTCTCATTACTTTTTTGTTATATGACAGGTGCTCAGTAAATAATTGTTAATGAAATACAATAGAAATTGGACATCTTAATAAAAGTCTGTAGGAAAATGGAGTACAGTATAAACAAATGTTAGATAATTAAACATAATTGGGACACACTAAAGCCTTATGAATATAAGCACAATTGTTCACTGAGCTTTTTGAATTACAAATATTTGAATCTGTTTCCATATTGAGTGTGTCAGAGAAAGCAGACTAAGATAATGTCACATTTTATTACTTCCTTGAAAAATTAAGGATTCACTTTACAACTCTATAGGAAATATTGGGAGAACATAAAAAAATTAACAAAAACTAAATGCCTTTTGGGGGGGAAATTAAATTTATTAACAACTATTAGTTGTCTATGAGAAAAAAACAGGGTTCTTTCAAATTTATGATTTATTGCAATTAATTGCTTTATAATTCAGTCATGTTTTTATTAGAATATATTCTCTTATTGTGGCAATTATAATAACATAACTGAATAGCAGATAACATATTTAAAGTGCAAACAGCAGAAAATATGATTAAGTTCTTAATTGTAATCTAAACAATATTTCATATGAAATAGTTATGGTGATCATATTCCTTTTTTCTTTACTAGGCAATTTTCTTTACAGACTTGTGGATAAATTTTCAATAGACTAAATTACAAATGCTGAAGAAATTTAATAAATATTTACATTTAAGTGTGAATACTAGATGAATGATTGTTTTTAAGAAAAAGCTTGATAACTCATTAAGCTGAGGAAGGCATACATATTTCCCTTCATTACCCATATGAAAATTAATATATCATATATACATATATTTAATTGAAATAGTTAAAACATACACACATGCATAGACCCAGAAAAACAAAAGTTAAAGATATACCTTAATATTTTATCCTTTTTTTGACCTAAGATACTTTAAATAAAATTAGTAGATATCTGTTTATTCAGTAAACAATGTCATGTCTTTTTATCCCTCTAGGAGGGTTAATTAGCATCATTTTTAAACCTAGAGGGCTAAAATTTAATCTATCCTAATAAGACTTGTTAGAGAGAACTCTGATGATCACATTTTGGTTTCA
>NW_011896793.1:3345-5793 GCF_000151845.1 Pteropus vampyrus | reverse complement strand
ATAAGTAATGTTGAATAGAGTATAAATCGAACTGTCCATGCCAGTTATTATTGTTTGGAGTTAGAAAAACTTGAGTGTCTGCGAAGGACATGGCCTAACTGGGGAGAAGCATGTGCCAAGATAGTTACACTAACGTGAATGGCATTAGACATTTGAGCAGATATTTTCAGAACCTTTGGTACTTAACATGATGCTTTTGCTTTAAATTTCTATTGTTCTCATTATGCAAAATACAAAATAACATAGAAAAGATAGACACACAAAGCCGAAAGAAGGTTAAGAAGCTATCCTGTAGGGCAGAGTTTGAAAATTCTATAAGAGTTTTGAAAACTGTAGCCCTTTGGACATTTTTAGGTTGTAACATTTTTTTTTAAATATAAAATCATGTTGCTTTTATATTACTGGATCTAAATACTGTAGCATTTTGGTACCAGTCATTTAAAAAAACCGTACGAAGAAGCTCCTCATTTGGAAATTTTATAATACAGTCATGTATTGCATTACAACGTTTTGGCCAACAATGGACCACGTATACAAACGTGGTCCTATCAGATTATAGTGAGGTCGAAAAATTCCTATTGCCTGCTGACGTCCTAGGCATCCTGCCATCAGGCACAACACATAACTCACCTGCTTGTGGTGATGCTGGTGTGAACAAACTTGCGTTGCCAGCCATATAAAAAGTATAGTACATACAAGTTATGTGCAGTACGTAGTACTTGTTCCTGTTGTTTATATATTGTATTATACTTTTTATTATTATTTTAGAGACTACTTTTTCCTCCTTATAAAAAAAATGCTATAAAACAGAATGCAGTCCACCCAGCAGCTCTTGATTGCATTATTATCTTGTGCTTGACTTAATCTCATGTTTTGTACTGTAGCTTGCTGTACAGGCTTGCTATATCCTGTAGCCTTGGAGCAGTAGGCTGTACCATGTAGCCTAAGTGTGCAGCAGGCTCTGCCATCTAGGTGTGTGTAAGTGCACTCTGTGATGTTCATACAGTGATGCAATCTAACAATACATTTCTCAGAATGAATCCCCATCATTAGGTGACTTTATTCTCTTTTCTCTGAACTTGTTTTTTCATTCCATTTGCTCCTCAGAAGTGTACCTTAATAAACCGTAGAGTTAAGAATCTTTTATTATTCTGTTTATTATATTTGTAAGAAAAATACATAAATAGAAATTTTAAAATATTTTTTAAATTCTGTGACAGGTGCTAAATGTTATGAGTCGTCTTGATTGGGTTATCATTACAGTTGTTTTTAGTACATAATTGACCAAAACACCTTCATTATATAAATATAAAAACTAAAATCCTGTTGGAAATGCATCTTTGAGTGGGATAGATGTTCCTTTTCCATTCTTCGAAAAATTGCTAACATAAGACAGTTGTTAAGCACTAATTCTGTTCTTTTGTTTGTTTTTATGTATATAAACATTGAGAAGCCTTGTTTTTTCTAAAGTAGATGGGAATGAAAGAAATTTTATTATAGTAATATCTCAATGTTTATGAACTTCTGTGATATGCCAAAATTAGATGTCAGTTAAAAAATTATTTCTAATTATGGAAAATGTTAATCTTACAAAAGTAGAGAGAAAATTTCAAAAAACTGTCATTTAGTTTTAACAATTATCAACTGATGGCCAATAGTACTTCATCTATTTCCCAGCCACTTTTCTTCCACTTGGATTATTTCGAAGTGACTTTCAGACATTATGTTATTTCATCCATTATGTTAAATACTTCAGTAAGTATCTCTGAAAGATATGAATTCCATTTTAAAACATAACTATAGTGCTGTCGTCACATTTAATGCTAAGAAATTATTATTAAAATATTTTTACCAGATATCACAATATTCAAATTTCCTTGATTGCTTCATAAATACAAGTGCAAACATTATATTCCATTGTTCACATGTATCTTAAGTCTCTTTTTTTTTTAACAAATTAATTTTTAACAGTTCTGGAGACTAGATGTCTGAGAACTTAGGTCCGTTTTCATCAGCAGATTTTCTTTTTATCTTTCTTTATTCCTTTGCTCCAGAGTTCATGTCTTAACCATTATACCATGTTAATAAATTCTAATTTGTTGTAAATAATAATTACAATGCATATTTTCTTACTGGTTTCTTTGAAAGTGTACTGACCTTGAAAACCAACGTTGGTCTCTTTCTACCCTCATTATGGGACCTTGGACAAAGTTCTTTCTTTCTGACCATTCTGCTTTCATGATTCTTGAGTGTCTTGAAATTTCCTGCATGCCCTGCTCTTCCTTTGGCTGTGTCTCCAGAGACATCTACCTATTCAAAAAATTTTTCCAGACCTCTCTATGGTATAGAACTACACCTATGATTTCAGTAGTGGAAATCCAAGATTTCTAATAAAATAATTGACATTTCTAAATCTCTGTTGATTATGTATTTATGAAGCATTTAATA
>NW_011896793.1:0-2531 GCF_000151845.1 Pteropus vampyrus | reverse complement strand
TGTCTGTCTTTCTAAGCCCCTATTCTCTATCCTTTCAGTCCCATTCAGGTGAAGTCCCCTAAGCAACCTTTGACATTGCCTCCCTAGGTTAGAGAATCAGGTATAACATTTTTTTGTTTATTTTTCCACGTGTTCTCTTGATGTATATATCCACAGAGATCATTGTATACAAACAATTATTCTTATTACAAGATTTTGGAAATGACAGAATACTAATAATTTACTAACCAGGATTATATAAAATAAACTCAGTTTTTCACCTTTTATTTCTTAAAGTTTGTATCACCCCTCCACAGGTCTGCCCGCTAGTTGTAGTCTTTTAGTGGTTGGCTGGTGTTGAGCGGGCTGTCCAGTTCCACTTGTAGCAGACCCTCATTCTCTCTGGGCCACTCAGGCACCAGCTTAGCCTTTGGCCCAGCCTGTGTTTGTGCCCTAGGCTACATGTCCTGTCCCTTCTGCCTGAGGATGTGGTGTGAACTGCAGCCAAGGTCACGCTGGGCTTGAACAGCATAAATCACATGCTGTGTTATAGACCGTTTTGGTTCTAAGGTACTTTCAGCACTCTTGAGCAGCTTGTACTTCCAGTGCAGTTTGGTTAAGGAAAGGTGGAGTTCTTCAGCTTTCTCTTCTCCTTGCCCAGGAATAGGAGAAAATTAATGGCCATTTCCTCATCTCGACCATCTTGTTCCTGCCCTCAGGGCCACTGACCACCATGTAAACTGCTCGCCGCTGTCTGGCGATGCGGTCCTCCTCTCTGTCACCTTCCTTCAGCAAAACTGCAAAGTAGATAGAAGTCATCTCTTGGGCAACTCTTTATTTCTTTCCTCAGCAAAACTGCTTTTATACTCCTTAAAAGTTGTGAGAAGTTAGGTTAGAATTCCTGTTTCAACCGCGTGATGAATCTGTGCTTTGGGAAAGAAATGTGAACAGAACAGCTTCGACCAACCGAAAGCAATTCTGAGTCCAGGGCGCAGGGCAGAGAAGGGTGTCCTGCAAGGTCTTGTGAGCCAGGGCCCCTCTCCAGACTCTCCTGGGGACTGCCCGATGGGCTCCGAGGCTGGGGCAGGGGAGCCCTCAGGTAATCAGTGTGGTGGCCTCAGCAGGTGCTCAGTATTGCAGACCCGGCTGGTCCACAACCCAGGCCGTGGGAGTGCAAACTCTGCCTCCCCACCTGGGCTGCCCCGTCTGCTGCCCCGTCTGCTGCCCCAGCCTGGCCTGGTGCAGAGGAGACGTGTGGAATCTGACGGCAGTGACAGACAGTAGGGGTCTTCAGGTCCAAGTCTGTGTCCTGCAGTCTTCGTGTGACGGTGTCAAGGAACAAACCTGCAGAAAACTGCCCTGGGACTTTGATTTTGGAATTTTATGTTAAGCGGAAAGTTTGGGTATGATACGTAGAAAATTGGAAGAAAAAGTATCAAACAATGTATGGTGTCATCTCATTTTTGAAGAAGGTGTAATTAATATAAATCATGTGCTTAGACAAGTGTGGAAGGAGAAACATCAAACGTGATAATTCGATGGGAAGGTTATATGTGAGTTTCCTTATTTACACTTTTGTATATTCTAATTTTTTTTAGCATCGAGTGGTATTGTTTTATAATAAGAAAAATAAATAAAGCTTTTTTCATTTTGGGGAAAAAAAACCTTTCAATTGTTTCTAAGCCAGACCTGCCGTGCTCCCTGACCTTTAGCTAGTGCCGTGCGTGTACCGGAGGCGAGCCAGATCATCGTTCGTGTGTTTCTCCCCGCCATCTGCATCTTGGCATCTCATGCTTAGACGTTTCAGTCACCTCTTTTTTTTTTTTTTCTTTTCTCTTTCTTTCATTCTCCTCTTGATACATGTGCAGTACCCAGAGCAACCAACTTTTAAGACCTGCACATATGAGATCTGCTGTTTGCTGCCAATGCAGTTCTCAGAGTCGTCCGTTTCTTAAATATCACCGGACGATAATCCGAAGACATCCAGGAATACAAAGGACATGCTCCTATGGCTGTTTTGGGGGTTCCTTGTCAATGCCAGCCGGTTACAGCCTAACCTTTGCAGCTCAGCTAGGGAAAATTATAGTGGTTTCTCTTTGTTCCCTGAAGGTCATGCAGTTTTCGAAGGCAGCTTGTCTTTTACTCAAACTACCTTTTGAACCCCGTCCAGCTCGGCCTCACACAGCGACATTTTAGGGCCTTATGAGAGTTGTCAGTTGGATTGCAGTGGGACGTTGACATGGAAATGAGGGAAGGACGACTTTGCCTATTTTTCATCAGGGTTTGCATCGCATGCCGTGAAGATGGGTGAGAGCAAGCAAATCACTGTGGAAAGTGAGAGAGCTCCCATGTCACTGGGTTGTAGAGAAACCTCGGAGGAGGTAACAGTGATCATACAAATGTGGGATGTTTATTGTTCGCCTGCCATGTTCCAGGCCCTGAGCCCAGGGCTTTTCATCACGGTCTCATCTGTTACCCTAAGAAGAAGATAGCATTAGCCCCACTTTGCAGGTGGAGAGGGAACCTGTCAAAGCCGTGGGTTTCTAAGAGGC
>NW_011896792.1:8516-9382 GCF_000151845.1 Pteropus vampyrus | reverse complement strand
TTTCCCAATCTGAGAATATGTTGAGGGTAATTCTGAAGTGAAAATGAATACAAGAAAAATAGAGGAATCCTCCATAAGAGGCAGGTTTCAAAGACGTCATCTTACAACTATTTCTTTCAAATTTACTTGTATTATTACCAGATAATGTGACCTCTAAAATCTCGACTTTTCTCATTTGTTAAGATTTTCCTTATGAAAAATGTATACTGAAATCCTATGACTGCTCCATTAATGACATTTCTAACATTATATTTACTTTATGTATTTAACTATTTAGCCATATAAGCTTATAACTATTAGATATTCATAAATTATCTTTTATTATGATAATAATCCATATACTAGTTTGATGCTCAAATTAGAATTACTGATTCTTTTGTAGTTTTCCTGGACCTTACTTATCCAACTCTTTATTATTCATATTTCTTTAGCAAGTTGTCCTAAGTTTGTATCTTCTAAACAGGACTTGGTTAGGTTTTGTTTCTTAACCTAGTCTGACCATTTTACTGGCACAACAGAATCTATTCACATTTAGTATAATGACTGCTATACTGATTTGATTCCTTCCAACTAAATTTTTAAATCAGCAATAATGAGGAGTAATTTATATACAATAAAAAGCAACCAAGTCTACGGCCATGCCACCACAAATGTGCCCAATCTTGTCTGATCTCAGAAGCTAAGCAGGGTCGGGCCTGGTTAGTACTTGGATAGGAGACCACCGAGGATGACCAGGTGCTGTAGGTGTAAAAAATAAAAAAACCCAACCACTTCAAGTGTACAATTTGATAACTTTTGTACAAACATGTTTAACTCCCCAAAGCAGTTGTCACCCTCAAAAGTTCCCTCACATGCCTTTGCAGGTA
>NW_011896792.1:0-2886 GCF_000151845.1 Pteropus vampyrus | reverse complement strand
TTGGGGACCCCTGCCCTTTAGGTAATACATCATTTCTCTCTAGCTGCTCTCAAGACTTTTGCTTTGCCTTTAGTTTCTGGGTTGTTTTGTTCCACTGGCCTATTTGTTTATTCTTTCGCCAATATCACACTTCCTTGATTACCGTAGCTTTATGGTTAAGTCTTGAAGTCAGGTAATGTCAGTCCTCCAAATTTGTTCTTCGCTTCAATACTGTGTTGGCTATTCTGGGTGTTCTGTCTCTCCTTTTAATCTTTAGAATCAGTATGTCAATATTCACAAAACAACTTTGTTGGGGTTTTTATTAGGATTATGTTTAATCTATAGATCAAGTTGGGAAAAACCGATACCTTGACAATTCTGAGTTTTCCTATCTATGAATAGGGAATATCTTTCCATTTGGTTGAGTTGGTTCACCAGTTCTGAAGTTTTCCTACTATATATCTTGTACATATTTTGTTAGACCTATACTTAAGTATTTCATTTTGGGGGGTACTAATGCAAATGGCACTGTGTTTTTAACTTCAAATTCCACTTCTTCATTGCTGGTATATAGGAAAGTGACTTCAATATATTAACTTTGCATCCTGTGCCTTTAGATTTGGGTCTGTAGGTTTGTTTCTTTTGCCAAATTTAGTAAATTTTCAGCCATGATTTCTTCCAAATGCTCTTTCAGCCCCACTCAATTTCTCTTTTCCTTCTGAAACTCCAATTATATGAATGTTAGATATTTTGTTCCACAGATCATGTGTTTTCTGGTCTGTTTTCTCTTTCCTGTTTACATTGGGTAAATTCTATTGTTCTGTTCTCAAGTTTATTGATTCTATCCTCTGTCATTATCACTCTACTACTAAACCCATTCTGTACGCTTGTTTGTAATTATGTTTTAAATTTTAAATTTTCCATTTGGTTCTAATTTCATTTCTAATATGGTTCTAATTAATTTTATTTGGTTCTCTGCTGAGATTTTGTATTTTGTTTCAAGATAATATTTAATTGATTCTAAAGCATTTTTATGACACTGCTTTAAAATTCTTGTCAGAAAATTCCAACATCTGATTCATCTTGTGTTGGTGTCTATTGATTGTCTTTTCTGATTCAGGTTGCAGTTTTCTTTGTTATTGGTATGACAAGTGATTTTCTACTGTTATCTTGAACATTTTGCCTACTATGTTAGAAGTCACTAACATAGGGTCTTACCAAGTTTTTTATTTTAGCAAGTAGTCACCTTGGTTTAGTTTTAGCATGTAGATCTGGTCTACTTTTCTGGGCTATTATTCCAATGGCAGATTAATTTCCAGAGCCTCTGTGGTATTATTTGGCCTGCTTGATTCATCTAGTGCTACTGGGTTCACACTGGTCCCTGTTGGTACTGCCTGAGGGGATAAAAGGAGTTTCCCCAAGCTAGGCAGCTAGGTATCTCTTGGTGGGGAAGTGGTGTGGTAGCCCTAGGTTGCCCCCCACCCCAGCTTCCCCAGTGTCTATGACTAAGAAGGGCAAGTCTCAAGCCTGCAGAGAAAAAAAGGCTTCCCGGAATGTGCCGCTTGCTATAGCTGGGTCCCTCCGGCCAGTTCAATCCACCTGCCCCTGTGTCTCTGAACAGGTTCTCTGAGAAGCAGCTCAGGCCCACATGGCCAAAGACACTTTCCTAGACTAGGCCACTTGTAGCTGTGTCCTTTTTGCAAGTAGTGCCCATCCTGGTATCTTTGGGTGGGGGAGAAAAATTTCAAGTCCCCAAGGGCAAAGATGTTTCTCATACTGGAATGTTTGCTGTACTGACATTAGTTCTGCCTCCCTGCCTTGATATTTCTCAGCAGAAAAGCGGTCTCAAGACAGGTGAGGAAGGAGGGTGCTACTTCTCCCAACTGATCACCTTTGCCATTGTTGTCAGGCTTGCATGATGCTTTCAGAGGAACTCCCATTTGATTCAAGGGAGAATGAGCCTACCTGAACTGCTAGGTCGAGGAGTCAGAAACAGCATGTCTAGGTGGCCTTCTAATGGGTGATGGCATGCAAGATGTCCTATAGCTATACTGTTCTTATAGTCCCATGATCCCAAACCAGCTCACCTTCATACAACCTTTCAGAGTTATTTGGTTTTCTGAACCAATTCTAAGATTTACAGTTGGACTTAGCAGGGAAAAATGGGTCTATACCATCTCATCTGTACTGGAAGTATCCCCATGAATCTGTTTAAATTATCTGTTTTCTCTCTTGATTTTCAGTCAATTCTTTTATTTTTATATATCTAGTTATTTTTTATTGAATGTGAGACTACATTTTATAAACATTTATCATGTTATAAATATAATATAGTTATATACAAACATATTGTAAATTATCACTGAATATATAAAAACTGTACAGATAACTTGAATCAACGGGTTGAGGCGTCTTCCTCCAGAGATTTACATTTGCTTCTAGCATGTAAAATCTAGAATAAAGGAGCAGATCTCCTTAATCCAATCAAGGATTAAGGTGATTTGAAAACTAGGCTTCAGCCTTCCTGAGAGCTGATCTATTTTTAGTGCACCCTTAAGCATAGGGTATAGCTGATCCTTCACAGTTCCCAACTAAAAGCCTGAAGAGTTTTTCAGTGCCCCTTTTTACTTGCAGGCCTTGACTCCAATTTTGCCCCCAATTCTACATGATTACCAAAAACTGCCTAGAATCTCAAGCTCTCTGCCACCAATTTCTGCTCAACCTCTTAGCGACACGGTTCAAATCAGCCACTCACTCACTTTATGAGAAAAGCTGTACCAAAAGTTGGCCTCACCACTCTGAGCTTTCCTTCTCTCTAAAATTTTGGTTTCTCAAGTCCTTGCTTTCTGTCTTGCTCACTCTCTAAAGCCTTCGAACAGATTTGAAATATATATATTTCCCAGCTTT
>NW_011896791.1:4686-6616 GCF_000151845.1 Pteropus vampyrus | reverse complement strand
TGTCACTATTGCAGATGACATGCTATATGTAGAAAACCCCAAAAACTGTACACACACATACACACACACAAAAAACCCTGTTAGAACAAATAAATGAATTCAGTAGAGTTACAGGATGCAAAATCAATATGCAGGCATCTGTTGTATTTCTATACATAAATAATGAACTAGCAGAAAGAGAAATTAAGAAAACAATCCAATTTATAATTAAATCAAAAAGAGTAAAATACCTAGGAATATATTTAACCAAAGAGGTGAAAGACATGTACACTGAAAACTAAAATATTGAGGAAAGAAATTGAAGACACAAGTGAAAGATATTTTGTGCTCATTGGTTGGAAAAATCAATATTGTTAAAATATTTATATTACCCAAAGCAATCTACAGATTCAATGCAATCCCTATCAAAATTCCAATGACATTTCCCTCAGAAGTGGAACAAACAATTTCTAAAACAAATTCTAAAATTTGTATGCCACTACAAAAGATCTTGAACGGCCAAGGTAGTCTTGAGAAAGAAGAACAAATTGAAGTCCTCACACTCCCTGATTGCAAACTATATTACAAAGCTATAGTAATCAAGAGTATGGTGTTTGCAAAAAAAAAAAAAAAGACAGGGAGAAGGAGAGACAGACAGCAGACAGGCACACAGATGAACAGAACAGAGTAGAGAGGCCAGCAATAAACTGATGCATATATGTTCCTTTCATTAACAACAAAGGAGTCAAGAATAATCAATAGGGAATGGGCAGTGTCTTCAATAAATGGCATTAGGAAAATTAGATAGCCACATGTAAAAGAATAAAACTACCACTACATTACACCATACACAAACATTAACTCAAAATGGATTAAAGACTTTAACATAACACCCAAAGCCATAAAACTCCTTGAAGAAAACATAGACAGTAAGCTCCTTGACTTGGTCTTGGTAGTGATTTTTTTTTGGAATTGACACTGTAAGCAAAGGCAACAAAAGCAAAAACAAGCAAGTGGGACAACATCAAACTAAAACGCTTTTGCACAGCAAGGAAAGCCATCAATAAAATGAAAAAGCAACCTACCGACTAGGAGTAAATATTTTCAAATCATATATATAATAAAAGGTTAATATCTAAATTATAAAAAGAACTTACACAGTTCAATAGGGAAAAAAAGGAAAACAACAAGCAAAAATCTCATTAAAACATGGGCAGATAATCTGAATAGACATTTTTCTAAAGAAGAAATATAGGTGTCCTATAGATACATGAGAAGATGTTCAACATCACTAATCATTAGGGACATGTAGATGAAAACCACAACGAGATATGACTTCACACCTGTCATACTGCCTATTATCAAAAACACAAGGAAATAACAAGAACTGGTGAGGATATAGAGAAAAGAGAACACTTGTGCACTGTTAGTGGGAATGTAAATTGATATACCTGTTATGGAAAACAGTATGGACGTTCCCTAAAAAATTAAAAACAGAACGTTTGCATGATCTCATGATTACACTTTTGAGTATCCAAATAAAATTAAAACACTAATTCAAAAAGATATGAACTTGCATTCTTATATTCATTTGCAGCATTATTTAGAAAAGGCGAGTTATGGACGCACCCTAAGTGTTCATTGATAAATGAATGGGTAGAGAAATTGTAATACACACACACTAAAAACAAAACAAAACAAAAAACAAACTTTTAGATATAGAGAATGAATGAAGGGGATCAAAAGGTACAAACTTCCAGTTAAAAAAAATTGCCAGTTTCCCAAAGTGATTGTATCACTTTACACTTTTCACCAGTAGTACATGAGAATTCCAGTTGTACCACATGCTCCTCAACACTTGGTATTGAAGCCAAAACAAAGATGTTTCGGTATCTCATATGGTTTAATTATTCTTTCGCTGATGATTTATTATGTTAAGGATATTTCCATT
>NW_011896791.1:0-341 GCF_000151845.1 Pteropus vampyrus | reverse complement strand
AAAAGAAAGCCAAACCACGCAAGCACATGTCATCTATTTATTGCTTCATGGATGCTAACTTGCCCTTACCAGAATAAGTCTCATGACTGAGCCCAAAGCAAAGAAAGGTAAGAACACTCTGCTTCTACTAAAAATGAACTGAAAGTAACATAGCAAGGATGTAGACACAGATAGGATGAAGTATTAATGTCAATAATTTAATCTCCCGCAGTCACTTATGAGACCTTTCCTAGAGAACCACCTAATATTTGAAAATATCAATTAATAAAAAGATATTCTTAAAAATATTTATTCTGCCTTTCCAGTACATCAAGATAGCCAAAGAGTTGTTGGAGAATGTA
>NW_011896790.1:2424-4401 GCF_000151845.1 Pteropus vampyrus | reverse complement strand
CAGGGCGTGCTGGGGGAGACCATTCGCTCGACAAATATTTGTCCACAAAGCCCTGCCGGTGGGCGCCTGGAGGAGGCAGGGACGCAGTCGACCCCGAAAGAAACCACATTCTACCAGGACAGCGAATGTGGCCTTGCCCATGTGGCTCTGCCCGAGGCCGTAGAATTCCTAACGGTCAGTTCCACAAACAGGTCACCATTCACGGGGAAGCCTCGCCCATGTGGACAGCGCCAGCACCGCACAGGGCGCTGGGGGTGTCACCGAGGCCAGTGCCCACGGATGGCGCCCGGTGGGCGATGCAGAACATCAGGTGACGATGTCGCCATGGTGAGCGAGAGCCACGCTGCTCTTCTCGTGGAGGGGATGTGGAGTTCGCCAGAAGCAAGGCATGGACGATAGGGAGCAGAAAGGGGATTTCCTGGCCCTGAGGAGGGACGGTCGCCGCCTGCACGGTCCGAGGCTGTCGAGGTGCTTCGCCTGGACAATGAACACACACGTTGGCACAGCTTCTCTGGCCGTCACTGTGAACCTTCGTGATCAGCCCCTCACCTGGCTCTGGAATGCTGGAGTTCCTTGTCTTAGTCAAAGTATTTATGTAGATGGGGTCTTGTGAAAGACACGTGCCCGGTCCCCTGTGCGCCCCGGGGGTGGCCCCGACCTCCATACAAATGACACCCGACTCAGCGATGCCCCCAACACATGGTCCACGGCTCCCCGGGGTCTGGTTTAAAAACAAGGCTAAGTTAGAGTCCTTCTAGGCCAGTAAGGAAAACGTCAGACCTTTGATTCAGAACCAGAAAAGTAAACGACAGCTTTTCCTTAGAGGTGGCAGCGGTCACCGCTGGGGAGTGGGGGCGCCTGGGCCAGCGCCTGGGAGCCTCCGGTCCCAGCGGTTGGTTACCTGGCTGTACTGGCTTTGTGACAATGTGTCGAGTCGCATATTCGAGATTTGTGTCCTTTTCTGTATGCACGTTACACTTAAATACACTTAAGTAAAAAGTTTACCGCACAAAAATGAAAATCGGCCACAGACATGATTAGATTCTGCAGTACGGCTACAGCGCACTGGATCCCAGGATAAGATCAGCTCTTCCTCAGTCCGCCCGCCAGTCGGCTTCACCGTTAAGCTCGGCTGTGTTCCCCACCCTGCCTCACGGAACAGAGATTCTGGGAGAGGCTGAGCCCAGACACGCACACAGGGGACTGACACACAGGCCCTGGACAGCTTCCCAGAGGCGGAGAGGGGCGATTATATAACAGGCTAAGTCTGTGCTCCTTTTGCAGGCATCACGGAGCCTCCGCCAGCACCGCTCACTGCCAGCGCTTTCCCACCGACCCAAATGAAAACATGGTAAATAAGTTACAGTCCTGAGGACAAAGGAGAAAAAGAAACCACGCAACCCGGAGTTCCAATGACATCGCGGCCCGACGTGTGGGACGCCGCACACCCCCCGAGCAGCCGGATGCTGGATCGTGTCTTTTTAAGTCCTACCACCTGCTGTCACCGTCGAGGGGAGACTAGGGGGAGACGGGACGCGGTTCAAAGAAACCAAAAGGACGACAGCATTTCGCTGACTGGTTTTGGTCAGAAAAAGGCAACGAGGATCTTCAGAAGCCCACGGGCCTTCGGGAAAGCGGTGAAGGAGGCATGTGTCCCTGTGCCCACGGCCTGAGGACACGCAAGCGGCGGACCTGGAAGAGACCGAGCGCATTCATGTCTGGCTTTCACGGAGCTCTGGTTTTAGGGAGGAACTCAGAGCGTTTGCACGGGACAGATGTGTGGGTTCTCTTAGGTGACGTTTCTCAGTTGATGTGGGACGTGGGGCACCTGGTGTGGGAGGGGAGGGGTGAAGGGGAGAGGGGGGTGTGTGCTCTGTGAGAGCCACTCTTCCCAAGTCCAGTGACCTCGCTGGGGGAGCTCGACGCCAGCCATCGTGGGAAGAGCTGCCCCACTGAAAGGCAAGCACTGCAGACCAC
>NW_011896790.1:0-1177 GCF_000151845.1 Pteropus vampyrus | reverse complement strand
GGAAGGAAGAGCGTCCCTAAGCCCAGCCCCGCAGGGCGAGAGCCGCTCTTCGCGCCTTGGCGCGTAGTTTTCGAGACGTTCTTCACCTCCTTGGCTCGAAGCCGGACGCCGCGGGGTCAGCCTGGCCGCGAGGTCCCGGGCCTGTCGCGTGGCTCTCAGGTGTGTCAGGGCCACTTCCCTCCACTGCAGGTGCGCAGACCCGCTCGCCGGGGTGCGGCGGCTGCACAACTCTGCCCTATGCCCTTGAAATGCTGGCGCGCCGTGGAGACGCCGGAATTGACGCATTTCTCTCCCCGTCCACCTTTGGAGTATTTCCAGTACCTGTGTTTGCTGGTACGAACGACGTTGCCATGAACAGCCTTGTCCCTCTGGCGTTTAAAAACTCCTACGACGGACCCCGGGAAGACAGAAGCTGACTCGTTTTCAGTGCTGATGGATATTGCATGACCGAGCACGGATGCCTACAGCTTAGTGGCCGCGCGAAGGGAGCAGATGAATCATCGTTGGCTTAAAGAGTCGCAGTCGGTCCTTGTAATCAATTAAAAAGACCGTCGCCGAATGAGATTCGATTTCTCTCGCTGGATGACCCTTTCGGAATGTTTCAGCGATTTTCCTACACTTTCTTCCATTCGCGACGTTTAAGCCAGCAGTGCCGAAACGAAGAAAAAAAGGGAAAACCCCGACGGACGGACAGGGCAGAGGTGCGGGGAGAAGGCGCGTCCGCGAGCCCAGGAGCGAGGCCCTGACCGCGTCCCGCGCTCCCGCCCCTGCCCGCAGGCGCCGCCAGCCCGGCCCGCACCTCGGCTTGGGACGTGCAGCCTTCAGTCTCGCTGTGCGAGCCGCCCTGTCTGTGGCGCTTGCTTAGGGGGCAGCCCTGGGAAGCTGACGTCATCGTCATTTGTAGTTTTAATTTGCTGCGTGTTGGTTAATCAAAGTCCCCCATTCCTGATCCTTCGTCGCTGCTGGGCTGTGAACGTTCGGCTAAAATTTTGTTATTTGATCAGTTTCAATAACGCATGATCGCCTGTGAACCCATCTTCCAAAACGAAAACAGGACTGGGGGACAGCTCGCATCTGCTCGTACGTCCCCCTCACCGTCACCCACGTCCCCCCACCCGTCAGCCTGAACCCTGAATGCATCAGTTCCTCGCTGTTCTTTGTACAGTTTCGTTGCGTT
>NW_011896789.1:5372-6822 GCF_000151845.1 Pteropus vampyrus | reverse complement strand
GACTCCAGCGGAAAACAGACCGACCCGCCTGAGAGCTGGAGAACACGATACTCTCCTTCCTCTCACCGATACATGGAGCAGGCAGAGAATCAGCCAGCTACGGCTCGCCTGAACGGCACCGTAGTCGACCTGACCAAACCGACTTTTATAGGATCCTCCATCCAACAACAGCATGACACACGTGCTTCCCAAACTCACGTGGGACGCGCTCGGGGACGGACCCCGCTCTAGGCCAGCAGCCCCCCTCCACCCAGGCGAAAGGGTAGAAGTCACGCCATGTCCGCTCGCCGGGGTATCGGAATTATACTAGCAATCAAAAACAGAAAAAGAGTCCAAAGATCTCAAATATCTGAATGTTAAACAGCACATTTCTAAATAACACGTGGGTAAAAAAAAGTCTCAAGGGAATTTAAAAAAATTTTAAATGAAATTGAAATACAGCTTATCAAAGTGTGTGGGATGCAGGAAGAACAGTCCTCAGAAAAAACTGACAGCAGTAAAAATATATATATATGAAAAGAAAAAAGATCTAAAATTGATAATTTAAGCTTCCACCTTAGCAAATTAGAGAAAGAAGAAGAATTTATGCTGAGAGCAAATATAAAAAGAGAAATAAAAAACTTAGAACAGAAAGCTGTAGAAAATCAATGTAGATCCCAAAGAATTAAAAAAAAAATACTCTTGGAACTAATATGCAATTACAGGTGTACCTCAGCAATATTGTGGGTTCAATTCCCCTCAATAAAGCCAGTCACACAAAGTGGAATGACAAGTCTGGGTGTCAACACGGTTTACTGAGTGTTTTAAAGGATTCCTTCCCAGATACGACTGCTCGTTGCCAAGGCACCTGGTCACCCAAGAGCTCTGGTGGAGACGGACGGTGAGATCGATGTTCTCATGCCTGTGAACACAACACCCATTCTGCAGCCCACGGATCAAGGAGCGATCCTGAATTTCAGGTCTCGTTATTTAAGAAATGCATCATGTAAGCTGTAACTGCTGTAGATGGCGATTCCTCTGACGGATCCGGGCACAGTGACCTGAAAACCTTCTGGAAAGGATTCTCCATTCTAGGTGCCCTTAAGAACATTCGTGATTCATGGGAAGAGGTCAGACATCAACACGAACAGGAGTTTGGAAGAAGTGGATTCCAGCCCCAGCGGATGACCCTGAGGGGTTCATGGCTTCGGTGGAGAACGTTACTATAGATATAGTGGAAACAGCAGAACCAGAGGTAGCCGTGGAGCCTGGAGACGCGACTGAATTGCATTCTTGTGCTAAAACTAACGGGCGAGGAGTTGCTTCTCATGGATGAGCAAAGAAAGTGGTTTCTTGAGATGAAAGCTCCCGGTGAGGACTGCTGAAGTGACGACACAGGACTGAGAATGTGACGCGGACTTTGTGGATGCAGCGCGGCAGGGTTTGAGAGGACGGACTCCAGTTCTGAAGG
>NW_011896789.1:0-1947 GCF_000151845.1 Pteropus vampyrus | reverse complement strand
TAAAGATGCATTTATCCCACATAGCTGGTATGCATGTAGTAGCTTGATCATGCATTAGTTACTCAAAATTGTCTTATTCTTATAAAACTTTCAAATTAATGGGATAGGGAAAAACACTCAGTGCTTCTCCATTGGTGTTCCGTCCGATTTCCCGCGTTCAGTTTTATATTCCTGAAACCTCCACAGAAATCCACTGCTTTGCCCTGCTATCCTTTCTGCTTGGAATGATAACGCTTACAATGGAGTGTTTACGCCGCGAATGCATTTGCTC
Source organism: Pteropus vampyrus (assembly GCF_000151845.1). NCBI lineage: Eukaryota > Metazoa > Chordata > Mammalia > Chiroptera > Pteropodidae > Pteropus > Pteropus vampyrus. The sequence continues at coordinate 1,676 of NW_011896789.1, read as the reverse complement.
ATTGATTTTCGGTGTGTCTGCTTATCGAAGTGCAAGGGATTCTGCTTGGAGACCCATCTGCTCTGAGGCCCTCTCGCTCATTTGATGGTAAACAAGCCCTGTGGTGACACCGACTTGGCCCTGCTTCTGTGCGCCGAACACACACCGGCAGGATGCAGACTCTGGTGGTCCAGGTGGTCCTGCAGTCCGCGTGGGCAGAGGCTGCCCCTCATTCAAATTCGCATCCTTCACAATGCCTGGCGTGGCTCTCGGCTGAAGTATCCATTAACTCAAGTAGGAAACAGTGAATCTTCTTCCGGAGACAGGTTTTTCAGAGAAGATGGCACTGACTGACAGATTTCAAGAACAAGAGACAAACAGACTCCTGTCAAACTGGAAAATGGTGACGGCAAAAACAAAATTCCCCCCAGCGCAATTTCGTCCGTGGCCAGCTCTGCCCTGAGAATGTATCTTGTCTTTCAACAACCGAGACCAAAACATTAACACATTAGGTTGACCGTTTTAGTCTATTTTATCATTTTCCCTGAATTTGGATTTCTAATACATCCATAATACGTTGTTATAATTTACGAGCAATACTTGGATTTTTATTTTTGCCTATAAGAAAGATGTCCATCAGGAAAAAAAAATGATGTTTAGAACATTACAAAGAATCAATATATGTTCCACCCCTGACCTTTCTCGCTCTGTTAGTTTTGTTCTAGGATTTATGGGCGGTGAACTCAATGTAAGATCGAAGTGTTAAAAAAAGACGGAAATCTGTCCAAGGGCGGTATCACACGCAGACCGACCTGCCGTCTGGGTTGCTTCGGACACGTTTAAGAGGATCGACTGCACGGTGGGGCCCGGGGAGGTACGTGTGCCAATGTGCATTCCCGGGGAATCTGCCGCGGTCCTATCCGCCTTCCTTAATTATTGGCTTGTGTATCTGCTGCCCCGCAAATTGACAAAGTTTAGAGAAACACTGTGTGATAAGGTAACGTGTCAGGACGGGAAACGCAGACAAGCAAAGTGGACCGAGCTGCGGACTCCGAGGTCACACCCCACTCCACGGCTGCACCGGGCTGTCGCCTTCTCTGCAGGAGCGATTTGGGACATGTTTTAACTCCCCTCTCTGTCCATCGTGTGTTCGTTCAGAGACCATAGGGAGGACCTCTCCGCACACCTCACGCACGCTTCCAATGTGCCTCCCACGTGCGGGCGTCGGTCACGTGCTTCGCCTGGAGGCTCAGGTGTGTCACAGAAAGTCATAATTTCTGTGAGTGGCGCGTCACCACATGGCTGCTGTGGACGGGATGGGCCGGGGAGGAAATCCGTCGAATGTCCATGTGCTGTCCTGCCACGCCAGCGTCTCAGGGAACCCAGGTCACGCAGATGTCCCCGCAGGGACTCTCGGGGTGGCGTCGGGAGATGGCGTCTACGTGCGAGGTTTATCAACAGTCCGATGTGGAAGGGACAGTTCATCTGGGGACGAGCAGTGGAGGAAGCCGAGGGTCAGTGGGAGGGACGCAGAGCGAGCAGCGGCCAGCGGGGTCACACAGTCGCCTGCGCCCATTCTCCCCGGTCGCAGCCGCGGGATGTGCTTGACCGCGGGCTCGGGGTGCGCCCAGGGTCAGGGGGGCACTCCCGCCCGGACAGAGGGAAATCTTCTCCAGTGCCGTCACCCACATTTATCC
>NW_011896788.1:2920-4721 GCF_000151845.1 Pteropus vampyrus | reverse complement strand
ACAAATGTTGGAGAGGATGCGGAGAAAAAGGAACCCTCATACACTGCTGGCAGGACTGCAAACTGGTATAGCCACTATGGAAAATAGTATGGAGGCTCCTCAAAAAACTAAGAATTGATCTACCATATGATCCAGCAATCCCTCTAGTGGGTATTTACCCCAAAGACTTGAAAACATATATCCGAAAAGATATTTGCTCACCGATGTTCATAGCAGTGGCCAGGACATGGAAGCAACCAAAGTATCCTACAATAGATGATTGGATAAAGAAGATGTGGTACATATATACAATGGAATATTACTCAGCCATAAGAAGAGATGAAATATTGCCATTGCAACAACATGGATGGACCTTAAGATAATCATGCTAAGTGAAATAAGCCAGATAGAAAAGTTGAAAACCACATGATAACACTTATATGTGGGATATAAACCTAAAAGCAACGAATGAACTGGACAAACAAACAGACACTCACGGACATGGACAATGGACCAGGGCTCCAACGGCCTACAAGCCAACAGCTTATTTGCTACAGTCAATAAAAACAAATCAGAAAGCTTCCGAATATCATAATTTTGGAATCCCAGTTCCAGTTAATAAGTACATTCTACCCCATTTGTCCCACTAAATGCTTCTATAAAGCTGGAAACAATGCATAGAGCAACTATTTCAGGACTCTGAAAAATAAACAGTAGTAGGCAGATAGGGGAAGAAGACCAGAATTCAAAAGTACCACTGAACCAGTAGTCAGTTTCCTATTTTCCTAGTCCTCCAAAATTCTCCAGCTTAGACTCTGGGACTTATGGGATAATACCAAAAAAGTCTACTATTCATGTGATTGGAATCCCAAAAATAGAGACGAGCATGCAACGAAAAAGTATTTGAAGAAATAATAACAGACAACTTCCCATATTTGGTAAAAGATATAAATTTAAAGATTCAAGAAGCTCAGCAAATCCCAGACAGAAGAAACTCAAAGAAATCTAAGCCCAGATTCATCATAATCAAACTGCTGAAAACTAACAAAGTCCTAAAACCAGCCAGAGAGAAATGATGTATTATACATAGTAAAACAATGATTCGAATGATGCAGATTTAACATCAGAAACCACGGAGGCCAGAAAGTGGAATGGCAGTATTAAAGCACTGAGAAACAAACTGACAGCCCGAAATTCTATATCCAGCAAAACTAACCTTAGGGAATAAATGTGAAATAAAGATATGCTCAGATAAAAGAAAATTAAAGAGAATTCATAGCCAATAGACCTGATCTAAATGAATGTTAAAATTTCAAATCTTCAGACGGAATGGAAATAATACCAAAGGGAAAACTGGAACATTAGAAATGAAAGAAGAGCAATGGAAATGGTAAAAAAATCTGGGTAAATATAATAGACAATTCTTTTCCTCTTAAGTTCTTTAAAATATGCATGATGGTTGAAAGCAAAATTTATAACACAATCTAATGAGGTTTCAATGCATATAATAACTAAAACAGAGGAAGAGGTAAATGGAATTATGTGGTGGTAATGTTTCTATATTTTACTTAGTAAAATAGTAATTATAATTAGAGTAATAGTAATTATAATAGCAGTAAAATAGTAATTATAATTAGAGTGTAAAGTATTAATGTTATGTTAATTATGTATCAAGTAATTCCTAGAGCAAACACCTAAAAAACCTATGTAAAGAGATATAGTCAAAACTCAGTGGATCAATCACAATGGAAGACTAGCGAATATTCAAATAATCTAAAAGAAGAGAGGAAAAGGAAAACAGAGGAACAAAACATAGAACACG
>NW_011896788.1:0-450 GCF_000151845.1 Pteropus vampyrus | reverse complement strand
TGTGAAGAGCCAAGCTGCTGTGAATATAAGGGTGCATAGATCTTTACGAATTAGTGTTTTGGTTTTCTTTGGATAAATATCCAGAAGTGCAATTGCTGGGTCAAAAGAGAGTTCTATTTTTAATTTTTTTGAGGAACCACAAAACTGTTTTCCATAGTGGCTACACAAATTTGCAATCTCACCACCAATAGTGTACAAGGGTTCCCTTTTCTCCACATCCTCGTCAACATTTGTTGTTTTTTGATTTATTGATGATAGCCAATCTGGCAGGTGTGAGGTGATATATCTCATTGCGGTTTTAATTTACATTACTCTGATGGTTAGTGACCTTGCGCATCTTTTCATATGTCCATTGGCCATCTGTATGTTCTCTTTAGAGAAATACCTATTCAGGTCTTCTGCCCATTTTTTAATTGGAATTTTTTGTTGTTGTTGCTGTTGTTATTGATT
>NW_011896787.1:4134-5598 GCF_000151845.1 Pteropus vampyrus | reverse complement strand
ATATATAAAAGATGACACACTAGAACCCTCTTTTGGACTCTAAAGTACTGGTGCCAATGCAGAATTCAATTTTAATTTTCTAATTTTATAAATTTATTCCAAAGCTATAAAAAGATAAACTATTTATTGACTCTATTAGAACATATAGTTCTTGCACTTCAGTGGCTATTGCTCAAACTATGCTTAATATAAAAACATAAATCTTAGGAGGCAGAGAATATTAACATAAATGAAGATATGAATTAAAACATTCTTATCATTGATATTTTTCATATATTGTAAATGTAGCTCAATATCTCCAATGCCACTCCACTGAAAAATAGCCTGTTTTCATAGTAGACTTGGAACAGAGAAAGTTTTTCCTAATCCAAATCCAGTTAATGGATATTCAAATTTTTCTAATTCTTTTGAATTCTCATTAAACAATACCACTAAATACATAAACTGGAATATGTCAGTCATAGGAGGGGTTATAAAATCCCTAGAAAACATTGTTTTTTTTTTAAATCTGTGTTTACCATTAGAATGAATATTATATTTACATATAATTTTATATCTCACATACCTCCAAAGGCAATAATGAAAATAATATCTAGCATCATCAATAGATCATTTCCTATGTTCTAGGGTAGCACTAAATATTTAACGTGAATCATCTTATTAGTTTTCACAGAAGCCATGTAGAGTTAAGTTACTTGAGAAAAGCGAAGTTAAAGTAGGCTAAGAAACTTGTCCAATTTCAGAAGGATAATAAATGGTAGAAATAAAATTTAAACCGGAAATCTTAATTCCAGAAATTTTGCTTTTAATCATTTTACTCTACTTCATCTTCTAGACAGATAAATACATTGTACGGCAGGCTTGAGATTGTTTAACATTACTAATAAACTCGGCGGTGATGCAGATATTAGACTTACATTCAGTGTCAGATTTTCGACAACTTTGCATATTTGTATGTTACCTTAGACCTCAGTTCAAACTTAAATTTTAAATAATTTCATCTCAATTCTTGATAAAATGTGTTCTCATTTGTTAAGACCATATTGTTTAGGACTCAGAGGACATATTACATTTCAACATGTAGCAATTTTTTATACATGTATGTTTTCCATATATGACATAAAATTTTTTATCAGTTAATAAACTTAAGATGTCATTTAATAAATATCAATTTAAATATCATTTACAATTCTTATGGTATTTTAACACTTTGCTTAGTCCAATTGGTAAAAGCGTCCTTTTTACATAGAATATGATTGCCTATTCATGAATCTAATCATAGTCCTTGCTTAACACATCCTAACAAAAATAATGTGCATGTTTTTTCCCTCTAGTTTTCAATGTTTTATTCAAGATGACTGTTAGACTCGATTTTCCCATCTCTTTACTCTGCCCCTGAAGAATCTGCCTACTTCCACTGGAGTTCCCTTTGTGTCACCATATTATAGAGTTCAATGAATCACA
>NW_011896787.1:0-1349 GCF_000151845.1 Pteropus vampyrus | reverse complement strand
TTAATCATATAGTGATAAAATGGAAGGCAAAACACAAAACAAATAAATCTATGTAGATACGTAATGGAATCCAACCTAGCCCGGGGAGAGGTTCAAAGAAGACATTTGAGAAAGCAACTCTTGACATGAAATTTGAAGGAAGAGAAAAAATTAACCGAGGAAAGAAAGAGGGGGAAAAGATGCCCGAGTATATGAACCTCACATGTAAATACTCTGTGTAATGACAAAGTATGACATATGCAAGAAACTAAAAGAAGACCAGGGAAAGGAAACTTAAAAGATAATCAAAGGGCAGTCCATGAGCTGCACTGGGCTCAGTTCTAAAATAGTGGAAAGCCACTAAATGTTTTATGCCACAAAGTTATATAAGTCAGATGTGTATTTATTTAAAGTTAAGTTTATTGGGGTAACATTGGTCAATATAATTATATAATTTTCAGGTGTACATTATAATTTGACATCTATATACTCTATTGTGTGTTTACCACCCAAAGTCCAGTTTCCTTCAGCTACCATATATTTGATCCCCTTTATCCCTACAGACTCCCCCTACACCCCTATATTTGACCCCCTTTACCCTGTCTACCTCCCCACTCCTACCCACCCCCTACGTTCTGGTAACCACTAGTCTATAGTCCATGTCCATGAGGCTCTGTTTGTTTGTCCTGCTCATTTGTTGCTTTTAGCTTTATATCCCACATATAAGTGATATCATGTGATTTTTCAACCTTTTCTCTTTGGCTTATTTTGCTTAGTATGATTATCTCGAGGTCCATCCATGTCGTCACAAATGACAGTATTTCCATCTCCTCTTATGGCTGAGTAATATTCCATTGTATATATGTACCACAGCTTCTTTAGCCAATCATCTATCATAGGAAACTTTGGTTGCTTTCATGTCCTGGCCACTGTGAATAATGCTGCTATGAACATCAGTGTGCAAATATCTTTTTGGATATGGGTTTTCAAATCCTTGGGGTTAATACCCAGTAGAGGAATTGCTGGATCATATGGTAGATCAATTCTTAGTTTTTTGAGGAACCTCCATATTGTTTTCCATAGTGGCTGTACTAATTTGCAGTCCCACCAACAGTGTATGAGGGTTCCTTTTTCTCCACATCCTCTTCAGCATTTGTTATTACTTGTCCTGTTGACTATAGCTATTCTAACAGCTATGAGATGGTATCTCATTGTGGTTTTGATTTGCATTTTCCTAATAGCTAGGAATGTGGAGCATCTTTTCATGTATTTGTTGGCCATTTGTATGTCCTCTAGGGAGAAGTGTCTCTTCAGGTCCTCTGCCTATTTTTTGATTGGATCATTTGTTTTTTTGTTGTTATTGAGTTGTA
>NW_011896786.1:3149-5942 GCF_000151845.1 Pteropus vampyrus | reverse complement strand
ATTTATTTACCACGGGCCAGATGCTGTGTTTAATGCATTATGTACACGATCCCATTTATCTTCACCACAACCCCGAGAGTTAGAAACTACGGTATCCATTTCACAGGCGAGAAAACTGAGGCTTGTCTACGGCCATGCCACCCTGAACAAGCCCGATCCTGTCTGATCTCGGAAGCTCAGCAGGGTCGGGCCTGGTTAGTACTTGGATGGGAGACCACCTAGGAGGACCAGGTGCTGTAGGTGTAAAAAATAAAAAAATTAAAAAATAAGGGATTATAAGCTGACAAGGTCCTTGCAATCTGTGAGGTCAACCAAAGGTTGCCTCACCTTAAAAAAAAAAAAAACAAAAAAACGGAAACTGAGGCTCAGAGAGGTCAAGTTATTTGTCCAAGGATACCCACTTTACAAGTGACAGAGCCAAAGTTAGAAATGTGAGCTCTTGCTCAGAAGCCTGTCACGTTTGTTCAAATGCTTCATTCCTGCACCTGGGACGTTCTGTATTGTTCGGACAGACGGTGTTACAAAGCAGTGGTCCCCAAAGCAGCTCTACAAACTGCTGTGTCCTCAGCATGAGGAGAAGGGCTCTGTGGAATGCACAGTCCCGGGCCCGGGCACACCGAGGAATCGGGCAGCTCAGAGCCTGTATTTCCAGTGAGGCGCTCACTGAGTCTGATGATCATCCAGGTTGGAGAATGGCCATCCCAAAGAATGGTTCCTTTGCCATCGAACGGCGTGGACATTGGTGTGTTTTGTAATGAGTCCTACCATTAACAAACAGAAGAAGCAAGTGGCACGTGGGGAGGGATTTCTAAACAAAGATGACAAATCGTATTCACCGTTCAGAAAGCAGTATCTGTACATACAGAGTCAGCACCAACGGATAAGAAAAACATCCATTCCTCATAGATTTGCCAAAAGAAACGCACCAAAGCCAAGAACCTGAATAGGTCACTCACTCAGAAGGTAAAGCTGTTAGCGAATCAGAGCTTGGGAAACATTCAACTTCGTCGATGATTTTTTTAAAGATAAAATAGCAAGATGTCTGCCAAATTGTAAAATAAACATTTTAAACATCACCAACTAGTAAAAGGCATGGGCTTCAGAATTAGCCCTACCTGGGTTGGATACCGACCTCTCCCCCCAGCCGCCCCCATCTACGCAACTGTGTGGCATTAGACAAGGACATGACCCTTCGGAGTCCCAGTCTCCTCATCTAAATGATGAGGATCTCAGTGGTGGTGACCCTGCAGAGCCACTGTAGTAACTGAGGCAGTGTACGTCGCACAGACCATGGCCCACGGTGGCACTGGTACGTGTGGCCAGCTGCTATCACGTGGTACAAATTGTGGTGAAACTGTTACATGCACACATCGCCTGCCTTTTGCTAGAAATCTGTGCCACACTCACACTCAGAACCAAGGACCAGGCCCCCCACAATTTCACATCGGGCCAGCCCCAGCCAGCCACAGTCCTTCCTCCTCCGTGTCCCCGTGGCTGCCCCTCCCCGGTTCCCATCCCAGCTCTAGGAGCATCCTTCACATCAGGGCTCCTAAACATGAACAGGAAAATCGACTCCCCTCTTACTGAAATCCAGCCTTCCCTTCCATTAGGAATGAGTATTAGCAATACCCACGCCTTTGTCACTGGCGGAAATCACAGACGTTTTCACATCACATGACAGTCGCTACAGATTTCTCAGAGAACATTCTTCACCCTTATCACCACCTTGAAATCGTGATGGTTACTGGAACTGTCACTAGATCTTGCTGCTTAATGTGTTAATAAAGCACACGTATTGCTGTATCATAAATTTTTATATTTTGGTAATTGTATTTTAATAAATTGGTTTCCTTCATAATTGTGCATATATTATTTTACCATTGTTCTGGGACGGGACCCACAGGATTCCCCAGACTGCCAAAGGGGTCTACAGAATACAAAGGGTTAAGAGCCTTGGTCTTAGAACCTCTGCAATGGGTCCCATCATTCTCTCTATTTTGCAGATGAGAAAATTGAAGCTTGGAGAGGTCGAGTCACTTGTCCAAGGGCACCCAACTAATGAATGATGAAGCATTCACTTGACCTTGGCATTTTCTGCAGCCAGTGCCTAACCCCCGCCTCACCTGCTTCCCCTGCAGCCTTGTTCTGGGGGCTGAGAACACAGATATGGCTCTGACATGGCCCCTGCACCCCAGGAGAGCTCAGAGCAATGACGAGACAGATCCCTCTATAACCCTAATACAGGATCGTAAGTGTTTTTCCGTACAGGCTGCAACAGATGACCTAGACTGACTATTCTTCACTTGGCTCACTCTGGGATACCCAGAGTGAGCCAAGGCTGGGGTGGGGTGGACCCAAGGGCTCAGCTGCAGTGTACTGACTTCAATGGTTGACAGCAGGTGGAGCTGGGGACGAGTCCCTGAAGGCAGGCCCAAGACAGAGCCCCAAGAGTCTGGCCAGAAGTTGTGTCCAAGCCTGAGGGTTGAGGGGCCAGGGAGAGAATGGGGTGATGAACCCCTAGCCCAGGGCCTGACAGCTATTTCACACAGCTGTTAGGGATTCAGCAAATGTTTGCTGATCAAATGAACGAATGAATGAATGAACGAACGAACGAACGAATACGGGGACAGAGCGATGACCACTCCCAGCTAGTCGTTACATCTTTTTGGTGTCCCTCCTGGCAGGGCCTGGCCCAGCTCACCCCTGTCTTCACACCTGAAGAAAAACTGCTTCTCTCGCTCTCAGAAAGCCTGACCCCTTCCCCAGGGGTGACAGGAAACCAGAGCTGGAGGT